>NC_051307.1:188476855-188779885 GCF_015220235.1 Choloepus didactylus
ACTAGTTCAGTGCCATTAGAAAACTCCCAGCCTTAATCATCAAGTCTGCTTTCTTCTGCTCAATTCTCACATTAAGGATACTCAAAATCTTTAACAAAAAAAAAATCACTTCACTGACTGCAGATTATACTGTTTTCTGCACAATGCATGTGCATGCGCATGTGTGTGTATTTATATTATAAATACATACTATGAATATATACTTACATATTCAATACTGTATAGTGTGTATCTATATTATAAATATATGCTGTGAATATATTGTAGACACACAAATGAAAGTATATATGTCATAATTGCATTCCTTGGCTTCTCTATATTGCTGAGTTTTTATTACATCTGTCAACAACAGAATGGTCTTCTAAAACTTTCTGTTTCACCTGTGAAATTGTTTCTGAAAATAGTTTTGTGCAAAGCTATTCAACCCAAGAATAATAAAAACATTTATAATATTTTCCCTTGCATTCTACATCATCTGACAGTAATATTACAATGTTATTTTTATTTTTATATGTTTGCTGACATACCTATGCTTATACTTTCAATTTTTTTGCCTTACTGTTCCACTCTGTTTTAGGTCTATTTGTAATGCTCAATAAATAATTTGATTTTGTTTTGACCCATTAAGGAAATCTATTTATTAATAGATACTAACTTATTTATATGTATTGTTATAATAGGTGTACTTTGTTTTATTTCACTGTCTTATTCAAGATTTCCTGAATTCTGAATCTTTTAGTAGGGGGTTTATTGTCTTCCCTTTTACTCTCTCTACTGTTTCAAAAGGCATATTTACTGTTTTAAATTCTATTATTAATTATTCAAGTTTTTCTCTCTCTAAGAAATTTCATAATTCTCTTAATTTTCACTTTATATATTCTGAAGCTGTAAGTTTGGAGGGCATAGATTAAAAATTATAATGCATTTCTGGTGAATTTTCCCTTTTATGATTATATAATGCCCCTCAATATCCTTAAAAATTCTACCTTAAAATTCTATCTACCTTTCGATCAGTAATTATTTTCATAGCCTCTCATTTCCCATTATTTTAAAATATTTTCTGTTAAATCAAACTCATTTTAGTCTCCTATGTATATTCAGAGCCTGGCCTTTTTAAAATTTACAATCTACAAGTCTTTAACTTTCTGTGGGTGAGTTTTACCCATTTATATTTACTGCAATTACTTATGAAATATTCTCCCAACCCTGGGCCCATGTCCTTTGCAATGTGACTATGAAGCTTCTAACATCAAAAACTCACATTTAAAGCTCACATCCCCAGCCTGTCAACCCAAGTTGGTCTTTTGACCTGCTGTGACCAATCAAATGTAGCAGGAGGGATGATGGGCTGATTCCAAGCCTAAGCCTCAATAGGCCCAGCATATTATCACTTGCTGTCTTAGACGCTGACACTGCTGTGTTACCAAGCATGGATTACTTGCTAGAGGACGAGACCATATGGAGGAGCCAAAGTACACCAGGTGACAGTCAGTCCACTGCAGAATAGAGCCACCTCTCACCCCCATCCCTCTTATGGCAGATGATGAGGGAGCTAAATCAGTAACAGAAGTGCTGTCACCTAAACCCAATATCCTCTCCAAAAACTATCTATTACATTGTTTCTATGTCTTTTCACAATTATTTTTGCAGAGTAGAAGTCTAGATGATTTCTCATCTTTTTCCAAGGTTAAGGATGAATTTAGAATTTTAAAAATTTTTCAGTGATTTTTCTGGTGCTTGATTGAATTATTTTATATTCATGTATCTTTTGTCAGTTGAGAGTTTTTTCAATTCTATTTTGAAAAATTTTGTCATTGTTTTATGCAAGTCTTTTTCAATAACTTCAGTTTTCTATAGGTTGGATTTCTGTTGGTTGTCATGGCTGTTATTTTCTGTCGTTGACTCTCTTTGTCTTTTTCCTTCTGTATTTTGCAAGAGTTTCCCAGTTTTGATGTGTGTCATTCATTCACTATTAACCAATGTCAATTTGATTCTTAATTAAATCAAATCAAGTTTAGAAGAAAGCTTTTACATTTTTAGTTTTAAATATTTTCTTCATCTTATTTTATATTATTTGGCTCTATTTGTATTTTAGATGAATATTTCCTTATGGTACGTTGCTTCTTAGCCACCTATTAAGAATAACAATAATAGTATATTGCATGTTAACTATGTACTGAGGAATTTGTAACTATTAACTTACATAATCCTCACAAAAAACCTAAAATGTAGGCATTATAGTTGTCTCCATTTTGCACATTAGAAGTTTGAGGCATGAATGTAAGGTGACTTAGAGCCATCTAGCTCAAAAGTGGAGGATCAAGGAAGACAATTGGGCCAATCCAATTTATATGAGAGCATATTTTCAGACTTAATATTTACAACATAGAGGGGGCACACTCTGCCATTGGCTCAATTCCCTGTCTGTTGGTTTAGAACATAAGCATGTATCTAGAACTAGAGAACAAATTGATGCACACAGCTCCTCCATGAGATTCAGTTTGTGGCAAATAATAATAATAATAATAATAATAATAATAATAATACAACGGGTTTGCTCCTTGCTTTGTAGATTAAGGGGCCTTTTTCTAACTCCATTTGTTTCTCTGACACTCTTGATTCAATGAAAAATATGAGAAACTGTAATCTTCTTTGTCCAGTACTTCCAGAGATCTTTTTTTTCTCTGTCCTTACTTATAGCATTTATCTTGTAGGAATTCCACATCTCAGTATGAAGGTCACCATGCCCAACTTCCCCAATTTCATATATTGTTTCTTGAGATTGGCTGTCACAGAATGAATACAGAAGAGAGGAAGCAGGCACAAATCAGAAGCGGTAAAGAAGGAACATTATTGCTGCCAACTCCAAAACTGAGCGTTTTTCTGATTGATACCAACCCTAAACTGTGAACAAAGGGGAGACTTGAAGTTTTTTTTCCAATATTTTCTTGGGAAGACAGCTTAACACCAAACAGTATTTTTCCTTGACATTCTGGATTTATGTTGACTATCAATCTTTATGTAAGGTATTAATTTTTATCAATTCAATGCTTTCAGACTTTCAGAAATCTATAGTGTATGTTGTAATCCATGCACCAGATAAAAATCAGGTTTTATTGCATTTTTCCACTTACAAAATATAGGTTCTTAAAAAAAATAAAGAAAATCTGGATGAGTGAAATTCTCACACTCCCACCATCAAAGTAAACACTATTAATATGTTGGCATATACTTTGAGCAGCTTCACAACGAATACATATGTATGAAATGAAAACAGATATGTAGATAGATAGACAATATGTAATTGAAAAAGTAGGATTTAAATATATCTATTTTGGAAGATGTACTCTTCTGTTTTCAATAAATTGTATCTTTTTACTGTCAGAATCATTTTCTCAATGTGTTACTTTATATGGATGCTTTTAAAACAGGCTGCACGGGAATCAAACTTTGAGTAATGAGAAGACCATGATTGAATGGCTCTCATGTTAGATTGGAAAGGGAAGATGAATGTCAATTTTGTGAGACAAGTTTAAGTTAAAGCACTAAAAACATTGTATGTCGAATAAACAGAAAAAGAAGCAGGGATGCACCAAAGGCTTAAAGCAAGACATACCACAAATAGAATGGTACCATGTAAAGGTCTCTGTATATTTCAAAGTACTAAAAGTCTGACTGATGCAATGACTGGAAATTATATATAGTAGGGATTTAATTCAATAAAAAGTAATGATGTTTTATTAGGCACTATGGCCATAATTCTAAGATGTAAAATAAACCACACTGCCCCCTAGAGATATGTAGACCTCAACCAGACAGGAAGAGTTTTCCCAAAGTGTACATCCATCACCAGCCCCAAACACAAAGTTCTGATATGCCAGGGTTGGGCGAGGTCAGCCTTCCAGACCTCACCCAACCCTGACATAGAAATCATCATCGCAGGACCTCTGCTAGTTATGCAGATGTCTGCAACCCTTAAGAGTGTGCTGGCGTCTGTACAGACAAGAAGAGCATCTCTGCACCAAGAGGTGATGATGACTCAGCCTGACCTTGAAGCCACAAATCACAGGGGAGGCAGATACCTGAAAATGTTATTACAAAGCATTGCACTAAGGGGTTCCATTTGAGATGTGCTGTGAAAGGATGGAGGAGGCACTCTTCATCCTTCCCTGGAGACTACAGATGAGTTCACAGGGAAGTTATTTCCCTTTAGCCTTCAAAAAGTTAGAGTATTCTCCAGATATCCCAGGGGAAGGGAAGAACATTATAATATCATAATTTGTTAATCATCTTCCTTCTAATAAAGTGACTTGAAATAATAATGGAAACAGTAATCATCATTGTCATCATAATATAATATTAGCTAGTGTTGATTGAGTGCTTATTATGTGACAAACACTGTGCTCAAGGCCTTATTGTAATATTTTTTTGCAAAAAAAAAAAAAAAAATTGCAATCTTTTGTTTGCCTCTTTAGCCAGTTCCCACTCTTTATCTTCCCCTATTCTCTGTCCCTGGAGGCACCATCAAAAGGCTCCCTGGCCTTTGAATTTGAATCTCCCCACTGATGAGCACAAATGGAATACTGAAGATTCCTCCCCACAGGCAGCTGTGGCTCTGGGTTCCCTCACTCAGGTCCACTGCAGGGGGCTGGCCCCTCCGTACCTCCCTCCTTCTAGTTCCAGCTAGTCCTCAGCGGCCAGCACTTTCTAGCCCCAGGCTTCTGCGTCATCCCTCCTGATTTCCCTTTACTCTGCTTTAACTTTTGAAAATAGATCCTTTATTAAACTCTTTTAAATTATCCAATCTGTGTGCCATGCAGAACCAGGTACCTGCTCACATTATTTCACTGAATCCTTCCTACAGGGTTAGTGACGTAGAGACCATTATCCTAATCTCCATTTGAATTAGGATTTCTTTGGAGAGTATTTCAAAGAGTTGCTCTTTATTATAGTTAACATTATAATAATATGTCACCAGCCAGAGAGAGAAGGATGATTATAACTATCATTCATTAGATGCCAAGCATGAGCAATCACTTTACTAACTTTCTTATTATTTTAAATTTACAAAGGAAGAAACTGACTGAGAAAGGTTAAGTAACTTGTTCACAGTCACAAACTGAGTCTGTAGAGGGATTCAGACCTCTCTCTCCCAGGTTTCAAAATCTGTGATCTTATCCATTAAACCAATGAAGCTTCCATTATGAAAAAAAAATTGTGAACAACATTAGGTAAAATAATACTCACTTGTCTTCTATGACCCACTGGTTTACTCACAAAGGATGAAGGAAATCTCACATAATTTTATCCACGTTCTCCATGTTCTCCATTTAATATGTGGTTACCCCCCACCTTTTCAGAATTTTTTTCTTGGATTGTAATACAAAAAGTCATGTAGCAGTTTATTATATGTAATTTCAGACTGTTAAAGCACTTTGTTGTGCCCTGGCTATTTATTTTTTAAGAAAAATACAGAAAAGTATATAAAATGAATATGTAAATTTGGATAAATGATTACAAAGTAAAAATCTGTGTAACAACCACACAAGTCAAGAAAGAGAATATTACTGGCATCCAAAATTCCCTACCTAGTCCGCACAAATCACGACTGCCTCCCCAGAGGTAATGATAGGTGTGAATTTATACTGATCATTTGTTTCCTTCTGTAAAATATTTTTACTGCCTGGTACACATCCCCAAAACAATATACTTTGTGTTGCTCATTTTTGAAATGCATATAAATGGAGTCATACTTCTGGCTTGTATTTTATAACTTTTTTTGGACCAACATTATGAATGCATGATGATTCATGCAATTAGATAAAAACACATCAACTTGTCTATTTTCATTGTTGTATAGTACTTTCATTTCATAACAGACATTCGAGCTGTTTCCATTTTTGTTTATTTTAAATAAAACTGCTATAACCTTGTTGTACATATATTTTAGTGAAAACATATATGCATTTCTGTTGGATATAAACCTAAGAGTGGAATTTCTAGGTAATAGGAGATGTGTAGTAAACACTACCAAACAAATTTCCAAGGTAGAGATACAAATTTATTCTGTCATCAGAATATGTGAGTTCTCATTTCTCCACATCTGCTATGGATTGAATCAGTCGCCTACAAAATCAAGTTCAAGTCCTAACCACCTGTGCCAGTGTGAATGTATTATGTCCCCCAAATGCCATTATCTTTGATGTAATCTTGTGGGGGCAGACCTATCAGTGTTGATTAGATTGTAATTCTCTGAGTGTTTCCATGGAGATGTGCCCCACCCAACTGTGGGTGATGACTCTGATTGGATAATTTCCATGGAGGTGTTGGCCCGCCCATTCAGGGTGGATCTAAATTAAATCACTGGAGCCATATAAATGAGCTGACAAGCAGAAGGAACTGAGTGTAGCTGAGAGTGACATTTTGAAGAGGAGCTACAGCCAAGAGGGACACTTTGAAGAAAGCACGGGAGCTGCAGATGCGAGACAGTTTGAAGATGGCTGTTGAAAGCAGACTTTAGCTCCAGAGAAGCTAAGAGAAGACTAACGCCCCAAGAGCAACTGAGAGTGACATTTTTGGAGAGAAGCTGAAGCCTAGAGAGGAACATCCTTGGAGACAGTCATTTTCAAACCAGAACTCTGGAACAGATGTCAGCCACGTGCCTTCCCAGCTAACAGAGCTTTCCAGAGGCCATTGGCCATCCTCCAATGAAGGTACCTGATTGTTGATGACTTCCCTTGGACACTTTATAGCCTCAAGACTGTAACTTTGTAACCAAATAAACCCCCTTTTGTAAAAGCCAATCCATTTCTGGTGTTTTGCATTCCAGCAGCATTAGCAAACTAGAACACCACCATTCCATGGATGTGAACTCATTTGTGAACAGAATCTTCAAAGATCGTATTAAGATGAGACCAAACTAAATCAGGTGGTACTTAATCAAATATGACCAGAGTCCTTATAAGCAAAGAAAATTTGGGAACAGCAGTAGGAATAAGTAGGAGACAGAAGGAGAGCACTGGCCCTGTGACAGAAACAGAGATTGAGTTAAGGGTTGTCAGCAAGCCACCGCCAGAATGCTTCAGAGGATGTCGGAGAAAGATGGCCTGCTGAGACCTTGCCTTTGGGCTTCTAGCCTTCAAATTTCCTGTGGTTTAAGCCAATCTGTGGTGTGTGTTATAGCAGCCCTGGAAAACCAAGAAAACATCTTCGCCAATAGTTGGTAACATCTGTTTTTGGTTTTGTGTTTTAATTTGAGATATCCTGCTGTGTGTGCCATGGTAGCCCATTGCAGTTTTAATTTGCATTTCCCTAATTACAAATAGATTGAGCACATTCTTCTTGTTTCTTGACATTTATGTTTCTTCTTTGTCGAATGACCTTTTCAAGTTTTTGACCGCTTTTCTGTTGTATGGCTTGGTCTTCCTTTTTTTCTCATTGATCCGTAGAAGATCTATACATAGCTCTGCTGGATACTTGTCCTTTGTCAGTTACATGTGTGGCAAATACCTTCTTCCTATCTGTTCCTTGTCTTCTCAGTGTCTTTGGATAAATAGATCTCAAATGTAATGGAGTTAAATTTACTGTTCTTTTCATTCGTGGTTAGTGTTGTCAGTGTCTTGTTTTTAAAAATCCTATTATACCTCAAGCTACAGAGGCTTTCTTCTGCATTCTTTTGTAGAAGACCTTTTGCATATAGATCTTCCATTAACCTGGCACTGATTTTCATGTATGGAGTGAAGGAAGGAGGCCAAAATCCAAAAGCCATGAAACCCTTTATTTTCCTGTTAGAAAATGAAAGGGCTTTAAAATACAAACTCTTTTTACTTTTTCCCACTCATAAGTTATTTTTTCCTGGGAATTTCAGTCTACTTTTTTTTTTTTTGATTTGTGGTTCCCCATTAGACATTAGTACTAATGTTTGATATATTCTACATTCATTTATATTTGCCCATATATTTACCATTTTCTTTGTTTTTAATTCCTTTTGGCTTTTCAGATCTTGGCTTTTTTTTTTTTTTTTTCCTTTTTCAAATACATTCTTTAGAATTTCCTTTTGTGAGGATCTACTGGTGACACATTTCCTCGGTCTTGTTTTTTACTGTAAATGTTTGTATTTGACTTTTATCCATGCGATATATTTTTTCTGGGTATAGAATTCTAGATAGTTATTTTGTTTCAGCATTTTGAAGATAACCTTCTCTCTTCTGATCTTTGTAGATGCTTTTGTGAAACCAGTCTTTCTCTGAAAGTCTTATCTCTCTGCCTGTCAATATACTCTCTTTCTTTTATTTTTTTTTTTACAGTTTCTCTAACATGTATCTAGGTTTGGATTTCTTTTTTATTATGTCTGGAGTTTGTTATCCTTCAACATCTCTCGGTAATTCTCAGCCATTTTGCCTGCAAATTTTTTTCTCTTTCTCTACTTCGTTTACATCTTGGACTCTAATGAAATATTGTTAGATGCACTCAGATAATTCTCATCTCTTACCCTCTTGTCTCTGTTTCATCTTTTCCTTTCTCCATGGATTCTGCATCATCTGTCTTACTATTTCCTAAATCTCACCACTGTGACCAACCTGTTCTATTTACATCATTTTAAAACATTTTTTGATATTATATTTTTAATATTACTAAAAGTTTTGTTTGGTTCTTTTTCCAATTTGCTATATCACTTTTTAATATTTTCTCCTCTTTATACATATTATATATTTTCCCATTTATCATTTATTTGTGTAAATATATTAACTACTGTTATTTATACACTGCCAGGAATGGAATTTCTAGAAAAACCCTTCCAAATATCATAAAATTTTCCATGTGTATCTTGCTATATCTTTTTCATTTGTCTGGAATGTAGATGCGATGCTTGGAGCAGCCATTTTGTGACTGTAAGGATGGAAGCCGTGTGCAAAGGAAGGTGGAGCAGGAAGCTAGGAATCCTTGTTGGCATCCTTTAGCCACTGCATCATGCCCAGAGTGATGATTTCTGTGCTTTTCCTTAAGTAAGAAAAATACACCCTTATGAATTTAAAGAACTGAAGTCAGGTTTCTATTACAGGCAGCCAAATGCATGTCTACCTTACATGTAATACCTTATGTTGTGAGCAATAGCTTAATTCCAAAATCATACATGGAAATCTCAAGAAAAGAAAAATAAAGACCAGTATCCCTCATGAACAAAGAAGCAAAAAACAAAACAAAACAAAAACCAACAACAAAAAACACACAATAAAATATGAGGAAATAAAATACAGAAATATATGTAAAAAAAAGTTCATAACCAAATGAGAGTCATCCCAGGAATGCAAGGCTGTAATTTACCACATTATCAGACTATTAAATAAGAAATGTTATATATCTCAGTATATTTAGAGAAAGAAGTTGATATAATTTTTACTCACTCATTGTAAAAACTCTCATCTGACTAAGACTACAAGGAAACATCCTTATTTCAAGAAAAGACATCTACAATAAACCTGCAGCCATCATCACTCTCCGTAGTGAAAGAATGTTTTCCCTCCATGATGGATGATGGAATGATGTCCTCACTGACTATTACCATTAGCTATCATACTGCAAATCCTTGTCAATGCAATAAAGCTAAATAAATTTATAAATAGATGACTGAAAGGCATACATATTAGAAAGGAAGAAATAAAACTCTCATTTGCAGGTAACATGATTATCTATGTAGAAAACTCAAATAGGTCTATGAAAAACTCCTGGAATGAATAGATGAATCTATAAAGTTTGCAGGATACAAGTTCAACTTAAAAAAATTAGTCATATTCTTATATTCCAGGAATGAGCAATTGGAATTTGGAATTTTAAAAATACTATCCATAATAGCTCCATACAAAGACAAAGTACTCAAGTATAAATCTAACATTGTTTGTACAGTATCTACATGCAGAAAAATACAAAAAAACAGTAAAAGAAATCATAAAATATCTAAACAAAAGGAGAGATACATCACATTCATGGATTGGAAGGCTCAATATTATGAAGATGTCAACTTCCCCCACTTTGGTCTATAGATTAAATGCAATCCCAAACAAAACTGACAAGCTGATCTAAATGAATGTACAAAGACACAGGAACTAAAATATCCAAAATAATTCTGAAAAAGAATAAAGTTGAAGGACTGAGGCTACACAATTTCAAGAATTACCATAAAGTAACAGTAATCAAGACAGTGTGATAGGTAATTCAATGAAGGAAGGATAGCCTTTTCAACAAATAGTGCAAGGACAACTGGATGTGCATAAGCAAAAAAAAATTGAACCCCAATACATATCTCACACCATCTTAACTCAAATTGGTTCATAAACCTAAATGTAAAAAGAAAATAACCTAAAACTTTGAGAAGATAGCATGAAATTATATGACCTTATGTTTAGTTATGGATTTTAGATATAACACCAAAATTACAATTTACAAGGAAAAAAAATTGATAAATTGGAATTTATAGAAATTAAAATCCTTTGCTCTGTGAAAGAAATTCTTATGAGAATGAAAACACAAACCACACAAACTGTAAGAAAATATTTGCAAATCAAATGTCCACCCAAACCTTGTATCCAGAATACAGAATTCTCAAAACCCAAAGAGTAACATAAAACAAAACAAACCAACAAACACCCTAATCCAAAGTAGACGGTAGGTCTGAAAATTTCAAAGAGGATATTTGGATTGCAAATAAACACATGATAAGATTTTCCATTTCATTAGCTATTAGGGAAATATAAATTAAAAACATGATGAGATATACCACACAGCTATTAGAAAGGCTAAAGTAAAAAAATACAACCACCAAGTGCTGGAGATGTTGGAAACAACTGGAACTATTCTATTTTTCTGGTGAGAATACAAAATGGCACAGCAGCTCTGGAAAATAGCTTGGCAGTTTCTTATAAAGCTAAAGTTATAAAGTTATAAAATTATACCTAACTTGTGACTCAGCATGAAAACTTTTCATACAGAATCTATATGCACATGCTTTTAGCATCTCTATTCACGTTTGTCCAAAACTCAGTACAACACAAGTGTTCTTCAATGGATGAATATATAAGCAAACTGTGAGACACATACAATGGACTATTGCTGACTACTGTTCAGTAATAAAAAGAAACAGATTCCTGATGCACAGAACAAGTAGATAAATCTTGAAGGCATTATATTGAGTGACAAGTCAGTCTCAAAAGTTTCTTTACTGTATATTTTCATTTATATGAAAGACAAAACTATGGTGATGGAGGACACATCATTGATTTCAGGTGTTAGGGATGCAGCAAGGTTGTGAGCATAAAAAGGGAGTGATGGAACTGCTCCATGTTCTAACTGTAGTGGCGATTACACAAATCTATACATCTGTTAAAATGATTAGACCTGCATGCAAAAAAAAAATAGCTGAAAAAAGACATGACACATAGAAAGCATCAATAAATGTTCCTGTTATTATATACTAATTCAGAATAAAGTGAGAAGGCAATCATCCTTTAAATATAAAAATATTAGCACCTGTGCTATTTCAAAAATGGATATATAAGGTAAAAAAATTGTCAGCTTTTGTTCTGAAAGTGTCTAATAAGAAAGACAAGCATATACTAAACTTAAATATAAAGTGATTCATGTGAATGAAACAATATGGGGAAACAAAGGAAACTATGGTTAATTTTGTCATGGGAAGAAGAGGGAGCACTGTGAGCTGAGTGGGGAGAGAAAGGAGTCTAAGGAAGAGAAAGAGGACATCATTCCGACAGGAGCACATAAATAAAGGCAGAAACACATGACATCGTCAGACCTGTACCTAATGGTAAGAAGTTAAATTGTGGCAAGAATGTAGAGTTTAACAAGAATGCTAGAATTTTTCTCAAATTTTCTTTGTAGTTTTGCAAAATTAACCCTAATTTCCTGGTCCTTTATAGTAATGGCAAATATTTTCTGTTTCAATTATGGAAGTGCATGCAATTTTATTAAATAAAATCCCGTAACCCACCATAAGGTGAAAGCTATGTTTTGAGAGAAACTGTAGCAAGAAGATTTTGTGATTAGCAGCAAAAGATGTAGGTATGGAAGAGTGAAGCTAAAGACCCCTGTCATTTCTTCAACTAGAAAAGGTATATTTTGTTTTGTTTTAAATATAGCATTTCTACATAACATTTCAATTGGAAAAAAATACTGATAAGAGAGAGTTTGCAAAGAAATGATCCACCCCAACCTGCCACACATTTTGGGGATATTGTGTGAAACTTTCTCCACCACTCCTTTGAACTGAAAATGGCCCTAGATCCTAATGGTCTGGAAGGGTAAGGAAGGTACTCTTCGGATCCAATTTTAAGGGATATTCCTTAAAAATTTTTCCTTCATGATTTTATAGGATCGTGAAAACAAAAAGTACTATTATTGGAAAAACTAGTAAAATTTGAATGAGGTCTGTAATTTACTTAACAGTATTATGCAAAGTTAATTTTTTGGATTTAGTAACTGTTCTGTGGTGATGTAAAATGTTAACATTAGGGGAAGCTGAATATATGAGACCCTCTACTTACATATTTGGGAAACTTTTGTGTAAGTCTAAAATTAGCTCAAAATAAAAAGTTAAAATAAAGCAACTTACCAAACTAGATAGTAATTTGGCATATGTGATTAATGTTCCGTTAAAAATGATAAAAATGTACTGACCCAAAGAAGACAGCAGGTGCTCATTAGAGGTGTGAAAACCTTATTAATAATTCAATTCCATATGCGGAAACCAAGCCAGCAATAGGAAGTGGGGACAGAGACTAGTTATAGCTTTCAAAAAATTTATAAAGGAAAGCAAATGCCAAGGACCAGAAACTTCTTTTTCACCTTTTTTCCAGGAACACAAAACACAAAGCTGCAGGGCCTGCATTTTCTCTCTTCTTCCTCATTTCTCTTTACTTGCCTTCCTTCTCCTCCTCTTTTGTTAATAACATTAAGTGTAGTTAAATTGAGATGATCATGAATAACATATTTTCTCTTTTATCCTTGTGAAATCTTTGCCCAAAGGATTCCAGTATAAAATATTATCTTGCAAATATGCCAAAATGCATCATAATTAAATTTCCCCCTGAGTCACTGCAAAGCATTGAAGGTGGGGCCTCTCTTCTGTAATACACCCCCATCCATTCTCCCTCTTGCGTCCGTTCCTGTGCTGTTATTTCTTTGAATTGCTGGCTCTGCTGGCTCTGCCTGAGTTCAGAAAAAGTAGAGAGCAGAAACAGAGCCTGGTCCACCTCAAAAACCAATTAGGTCGAAGCATTCCTGACTTGTCCATGAGTCTTTAAATCAGGCACTAGACTTTCCCTTTCTTCCACCCCCCTACTCTGGAGACGTTAAATTAACACTAGCTCTCACCTTCCCCTGGCATCGCTCAGGCTGCTTCACCCTGCAGGTTTGCAAGTGGTCTAGAAAAATGTGGGAAGCCTACGGGCTAAGTGGAGACCTGGGATATGATATTATCTGATTTAGGAAACTGAGCAAGTTTCACCTGCTCAGGCACAGAGTCTGTGTACAGGCATCTGCACACTCACACAAATAGAGACCAGGGAGCCTAGTGGCTGGCTTCAGGATGGGACAGCTAACTTCCTTTCCCAAAGCCTCCATTTCAGGCTTCAAATGACAGCTGTGGCTCCATTGTCCACTATTTTGGGCCTTCTTGCAAATACACAGAAACCTGGATGAATTCTGGCTCCCCTGCCTTAATTGCCAGTTCGTGAGCTATCTGAAAGAGAACCAGCTCATTTCTTAATCAGGAGCAATGACTTTCAAAAGACTCTGATGGCACCAATTGATGAAGTAAGTCAAGAGGGAGAAGCTAATCATGAAGGATGTGCCTTGTGCCTAGTTATTTATAGAAACCTCAGAAGATGGGGAGAATACATTAACATTATTAAGCTAAATCTACCAGTGATTCTCAGTTCTTGTTAGCGGCAACTTCTCCCTTAACTGCTTGCTTCTGTAACGATCCATGCTGTATTTACTTTAGTTAAAGTTGTACCTTAAAAGAGAGTATTTTCTCACCTTTTTTTTTCCTCTTTAAAAAAAAAAAAGGTGATCTGGTTTTCTACAGCAAGTCATAGGAGTAAAAAAAAACCACACACACACACACACACACACACGCACACACACACACACACACACGCACACACACACAAAGGACGTAATGTGGGAGACGAGTCCAAAAAAAGATAATACTTCTTCCTTTTCCTAGGTAAAAGGGCTTTGTTACCTTTGAAACAACTCCACCTTACAAAGGGCTGTCATGATAGCAAAATCAGTTTAACAACGATTGTATGACGAGGTAGAGGCAGACAAGGAAATGGAGACTCAGCAACCTTAAGCCAGTTACTTAGGACCGCAGGGTATCCCAGGTTACATGTGAACTGTGACAGTGGAACCCAGACCCTAATTCACAGTCCAGGGGGCTCTCCTGGTCATTAGGAATAGCAAATCCCTTTACAAAACACAAGACTTGTGGCTCAAACAATCAAATATCCAGTCAATGACTAAATTTCTCATTAAGTAATTAACTAATCTGAATCAGAATACAAATGCACTGTGATCAGTTGATATGTCTCCAACATCTTTTTTAATCTTTAGTTTCCCCCTCCATCCTCTCACCCCATTTCAATACATTTGTCCTAACAGACCATAGAACACTTTGGATTTTGCTGATTGCACTTTGTGGTATCATGATACATTTGTAAATTGGTGCTTAGAGTTAGAGTTTTCATCTGAATTGGGTTTGCCTGTTTGGGTTTTTTTTGGCAAAACTGGTTTTTCATTTTTCTGGGTTTTTTTTTTTTAGTGGTACTGTGTCCATTAGGAGGTGTTAACAGCCCTTGTGCTAAGATCCCTTAGTTCATTATGGATTGCTAAATGTTGAGACTAATTCTACCATTCTCTCTTCATGTATTAGCTGGATTACTTCTATAATTAGAAATTTTCCCTCATCAACCAGGATTATAGTTCAAAAAAATAGAGGCAGAATGAGAATGTTTCATTCTTTCTCTCCAAGAATTTCTCTCTCTGAATTTTTCATATGGGTTGGTTTTCTAGCAACTTCTAAAACTGGCTGATGATATGTTATTTTTCAAATATCATAATGAATGCATGGATTTAAAAATATTTTGTGTAACTATCAGTACTACATTACATATTTGAATGTGGTTAAAAGGAGTAATTTCGGGTTGAATGTATGCTACTAGAATAAAAATTTACAAAAGAAACATATAGGACTATATAACACAGTGAACCTTAATGTAAACTATGACTATAGTTAATAGTATAATTACAAAAATATTCTTTCATCAATTGTAAAAAATGTACCACATTAAGGCAAGGTGCTAATAATAGGGTGATATGTTGTAGTTTATGCATGATTTTTCTCTAAACCTACAACTTTTCTAATAATGAAAAAGGTAAAAAATATATATGTATATATATTCTGTGTGTTTCAATCCCCTGCAGTTATATTCCTTATTGCCAATCTTTGGCCAGTGGGAGCCTCTTTACTGTGATTTCTGAGACATTTTGAGAGTCTTTGACAGCTTCCTTGCTACCTAGTATGAAAAGATGCTCTGAATTTTTCTTGTGTATTTCCTGCCCCAGAACTCAAGCCAGCTATGGTCATTATTTCACTGTATATAATATATGAAATATTAAACAGGTTCATAGTGATGTTTTCAATTATGAATCAGAAATACAGAGATTTTCTTAACATCATAGATATATCTCCTACCCATTTGTTTGTTATTTCAGTATAAAGATATGGGAAATACATATTATGTGTGTGCATATGTTTGTATAAGTATTAAAATGATTCAAAATGATACTTTCAATTCAAATTCAGAACTATGACATTTTTGCGTAACCTCATAGATGCATAACTATTTCCTTTCTTCCACATTGTCAATCCTCATTCTTTATAACACAACCTTAATTATTAATTTGTTTTATTCAATAATACATGCACCAGCAATTTCAGAATAACAATACCCCAACCTTTAATATAGCAATTGATTATCAGAAACAATTTATTTGCAGTTCTATTTTTCCTTTGGGTCTATCCCATATCTAATTAGAAATGTTCAGTTAATTATTGTACGTTAAAGTTTCTCTCTTGTGGTTATGCCACCAGTTAGAATGACAAGCATTTTATTTTTAACATTTATAGGTTTTTTTAAATTTTGTTTATTATTATGTAAACATTGTACATTGTTTCAAAGTTTAAACTGCACAATAAGGTATATGCAAAGAAATTTTGTTTTAGCTGCTTCTGATTCAACCTATTTCCTCCCTTCCCAATGGACAAACATTTGTTTTAGTATTTTATTTTATCCTTTCATATTCTATACAGGAAAATACACATGCACATTTATAATCTTTTTTTTCTCATTTAATCAGTAGCAAACTGCACATTTCTTTCATCTTGATTTTGTCACATAGCATTACATCACAGAGATCCTACCATGATATGTAGAGAATTAGTCCTCATTCCTTTTCATAGATTCATAGTATTCCACTGCATGGCTATAACATAATTTACTCAGCCAGTTCTCTAATAATAGAGATTTAATTTAGTATACATATTTTAATTTTTTTCTCAGTAGATATCTGGGATAGGTTCCTATAAGTGATATTTGATTTATTCTAGGGTAAACACCCATGCAGTTTACTAGAGATTGCCAGATACCCCACAGGAATTATACCATTTTGCTTTCCTACCAGCAATCCATGACAGTGTGTATCTTTCCTTACCCTTGTCAAAGGGCTCTGTTGTCAAACTTTTGGAGTTTTTCTAATCTGGTATATAAGACATGGTATCTCAGTGCAGTTTTGTGTTTCTTTTTTTTCAAATCAAGGTTGAACATCTCTCCACACAGTTAAGAACCGTTTGCAGTCTTTTTTGTGTGTGTGAATTGTATTTTCATAACTCTAGCCCATTTCTCTATAGATTTGAGGATATTTTATCCTTATTTTTGAAGATCCCTTTATATTAAAATAGTAACAGTTTTTCTGTAATATGTCACAAATATTTTTCTCAGCTTGTTATTTATCTTTTCACCTTGCTTATGATGTTCTGTGTCATAAAAGATTTTTATTTTATTTTTAGGTAATGAAGTTTATCATCTTTTCAACTAAGGTTTCTGAATTTTGAGTCATAATTAGGAAAGTTTTGCAGGAATTTACATATGTGTCCATTTAATACTTTAATGATTTATTTCTTTTGAACATTTAGATATCTGATTAAATTGCAAAGTCCAACTTTGTTTTATGGTATTTTTATTCAATAATCCAAACAACACTTGTTAAATGTCCACTGTTCCTTCCACTGATTGGAGATGGTTCCTTTAATTTGCACTGTAATATTATCTATGTCTGGGTATTCTACTCTGTTCATTGTAATCTATTTATATGTCAACGTTTTGCTATTTTACATATAGAGACTATATAAAATATTTTGATATCTGATAGAACAATACCCCACTTCCCTTGTCGTTTTCCTTTTTTATTAATTTTTCTGGCTCTTCTTGACATTTTTCCTTTCAAATGAACTTCACAATCAACCTGTCTAGTTCCAGAAAAGAAAACAATAGTCAGATGATATTTTATTGGTATTGCATTACATTTCTAAATTAAAATATAAAGAATTAACATATGCATGACATTGAATATTTCCATGTTTATGGCATTGAATCTTCCTATTAAAAGCATGTGTTGTCTTTCTACTTGTTCAAGTTTAATTTTATGCTATACATGAGTATTTTATCACTTTCCTCATAAGGTTTGGGATATTTCTTATTAAATTCACACTTTGGCAATCTTTTCTATTATAAATTCCCTCTTCCTTTCTATTGCATCTTCCTATGTGATTTTTGCTTTCTTTTATATATTATGGAAATGAAATTTAAATGTACTTGTAAATGTAAATGTATGTTAATTTTAGAACCTGTTTATTAAATTTTCATATTTTTCTAGTCTTTCTATTGATTCTTTAGGGTGTCTCATGTATACAATCAAACCATCTGCAAACAGAAATTGTTTTCTCTTTTGCTTTCCAATTTTTATGATTTCAGTTGCTTTATCCTTTCTAACTACATTAGTTAATACTTCCTATATAATGTGAAACAGTAGTCAAGATATGGGGCATTGCATATTTTCTTTACCTAGTTACTGATGTTGGGAAGAAAATCTCTAGTTTCCAGGTAAGGGGATTTGGGGCCAAGGTATGAATATATTCATTCATGTTAAGACAAAATTAATCTTATTTTGTGTGACTGTGCTTAACATAAAAGGGTGTTGAATTTTGGCAAGTGACTTGTTGCATTTAAGGAGATGGTTATATAATTTTCCTTCAAGTGCTATTAATATGGCTGATTATATTAAACCAAACTTTTAGTGGAATAATCTCCACTAGGTCATACACTATTTTTCAAAATGCTTTTGTGTTCATATTGCTAATACTTCATTTAAGATTTTTGCAACAGAATTCAAGAGTCAGATCAAATTGCAATTGACAATTTTTGATGCACAATTTAATTTATATTTACCCTCACTTTACAAAATAAATTTGAAAGTATTTGTCCCATTACCATGTTTTGTAATAGTTTAAAAAACATTGGGATTATCTGATATTTTAAAGAAAGGTTTGAATTTTGCTTTAAATCTCTTTAGACCTGATAATGTTTTTATGGAGGCGTACTTTCCATAAAAATTTGCATCAACTCACAAATGTTGCATTATATATTAAATGTATAAATAAATAAGGCATCCTAAAAATTGATATTGCCAAAGAACTATGATGTTACTAGATTAAGGGATGGAATATTGACATAGTAGTGACTAAAATGTTGCTGATTATTTTTGCTCTTGTGATGACCAGTCTACATAATTTGTGAGATAAAAATGATTTTCTAGAATGGACAAAAGGTGTATATCCTTCTTTCAGGTAAAGATGAATTACAGAAGAATCCAATATTTGAAATGTGCTCACATTGATGTTTTAGAGATTCAGGGATAAATTTAGTTATGACCAAGTTGTGATAGATTGAATCGTGCCCCCCACAAAGACACAGTCAAGTCCAAACTATCAGACCTATGGGTGTAAACTTGTTTGTGAACATGATCTTTGAAGGTCCTGTGTAGATGAGGCCAAAGTGAATCAGAGTGTACCTTAATATATATAACTGGAGTCCTTATAAGCAGGGGAATTTTGAACTTTTTTCAGTGGGGACGAGAGGAGGAGACACAAGGAGATAGATTACCATGTGATAGAGGATTGCCAGAAAGCAATCACCAGAACACTGCAGACTCCAGGAGAAAGTATCACCTGGAGATACTTTAATATTGAGCTTCTAACCTCCAAAACTGGAGATAATAAATTCCTGTTGTTTAAGCCAACTAGTTTATGGTATTTGTCAAAGCAGCTGTACCAAACTAAGACACCAAGTACCAAGCAATTTAAAAGTAGAATTTAAAAATATTACCAGGGATGCAAGACAGAATTTATAGCAAGGGAACAGTTCAAATTAACTTTAAACTAAATTAAAAACTAATAAACTAATAATGTTAGCATAACTTATACACTTGAAAGAAACTGATGCCAATTTTTACTTTGTTTTGATAAATTCAAAGAAAATAGTGTGGTTTTTAATCAAACACATCTGTGAAAATTTTAAAAATTGCAACAGTAGTCAAGACTATATAATACTGTCATAATAATAGACATGTAGAGCAATGGAATAGAAATGTGAGTACAGAAAAAAATCCCAGGTATCAAAAGCCAGTTATTTTCAACCTGTGCCAAAACCATTCAAAAAGCAAAGAATAGTGTTTTCGACAAAAGGTGTAGGGACAACTGGATAGTCACATGCAAAATATGAAGTTGGTTCCCTACTTCACACTAAATGCCTCTTTCACTTGCCTCTAATTTTTTTTTAATTGTTCAATTAATTCTTTTCTTTTTCTTACCTCTATTTTTAATCTATTGATATGCTCTGAATGGCTATGGTTGGAAATGGATACCTAGAGACAGCACATGATTGTTGATATTCCAGAGAAAGTACTAGATGCATGGACATTGATTGCTATAAAGGGGATGAGATTACTCCTCTTTCCCACCCCTCCACTGCCACTGCCATAAATGTTAAATTTACAGTGTAGAAATGTGTGACTTTTGATATGTCATCCAACATGTTCTGAACTTGTGCCAAAATCTTTATGGAACAAATTTGGACAATGTGTTATTCATTTCTCCACAAGACAGGGCAAGAAAGATGAAAGTAGAATTCCAAATGGTCACATTAGGCCAAATGACTAATTTCTGTCAAGAATATATAGTATTTAAATCAGTGATCTTCCTTGAAGACTACTTCAGAAAGCTGGTATTCATAGGTGGGACATAGTGTTCCTATCCATCACCCCTAAAGTAAAATAATTCAAAATAAAACCAGAAACTACTAACTGAAAATAAAAATTTTATTCTCAAATAATTTGAATTTCAAATCCAGTTGCAAACTTTGGAATGGATAGGTGAGCAATCAACAGAAGTATCTTTTTTTTCATTACTTATAAATCTTTGCCTTCATTTCATGCACTACTCCCTAAAGACACATTATGGAAAACCATGCAAGCCTCCTACTTGAAATTTAACAATTGTAAACAGTGTCTTATCCAGAAGGTCACCATCTGCAATTAAACATCATTTTAAAAGCCCAGAGGAAATGAAATGCTAAGTGTGACATTCTTTGGATCATGCCTCCAGTTTATTAAATTGCAGGAAATAATCATTCTCATTTTCCATTCATTTTTAGCTATTCTCCTTCTTTCCAAAGCTGCAAGCATAATATATTAGTGGTTACTTGATTTTTGGACAAAATTTTTCTTTTCTTAGCATCTATATTTGGAAATCTTGAATCTGCCTCCTTCTGGACTAAATGCACAGTGGCTTTGTAAAGGGTGGAAAAAGATGGATAAAAGATTTATAGTAAATTCATGCCGCAGAAATAATTAATTATCCATATGGTAAAATGTGAAACCAGATCTTAGCTCACATCATATAGAAAAATTAATGTTCAGATGGTAATAGTAAAATCTATAATATTTTTATTAATGAAAACATGTTTGTGACATCAGATTAGGATTAATTTTATTTTAAAAGGTTTCTTTAAATCCAAACATCAACTTCTGGTCTGGCCATGGAGAGTTATTGTACCTACCTCCTTCCCTCATGCTACAAATGTACAAAATATATGATGCAACTTTTTGTGGCATGGGGGAACAAAAACCAGAGGAACCTGATCTGTGAGAAAAGGGAAGCACAGGAGGTAAACTCCACATTCACCCTAGCCTTTTCCCTGGGGGAACTTGTCAAACCTCAGCACAAGCAAGTTGGTTCTAAACAGGAAAAGAGTTTACTGAGTAAAGGAAACAGATATCAGAGTTAGGAGGTAAAGTGGTAAAGTGGTGGCTGGAATTAGCAGGAAAAAATACGGGATAGGAGGCAGATGCACAGATGGAGAGCCTAAAAATTATGGTGGGAGTCCCTCTGAGTCTTGGACCAAATACTAAACTATTCTTGTGCAAAGCAGGATTCTGTGAGATCTGGCAAAGAAGGTGGTGCTGAGGGGACTTAGGAGAGTGTGTATGACTGAAGCAGGGATTCCCAAGGATACACACAGAGCCATTAACAATGGAGTTACAACCAGGTAGGGTTGTAAGATATGATTGGCTACTGTAGACATGAAGTTAAGACCCAGAAAGATAACAATTCTTTCCAACTTGTTCTAGATTCAATGCAATCCCAAGGAAAATCCTGGCAAGCTATTTTATGGATATAGACAAACAAATTTTAAAGTTTTTATGGAAAGGCAAAAGACCCAGATTAGCCAACACAATACTGAAGAACAACAACGTTGGAGAACTGACAACACCCAACTCCAAGACTTACTGTAAAGCTACAGTAAATAAGACAGCATGGTATCAGAGAAAAAAATAGATACAGGGAACAGTGGAACAGAACAGAGTGCCCTGAAGTAGACCACAAGGAAAAGTGAACTGATTTGACAAAGGAGCAAAGGAATTCAATGGAGAAAGGATAATCTTTTCAGTAAGTGGGGCAAAATGATTATGTTAATACTTCCCTCCACAAAAGAATCTAAATACAGATCTTACACCTGTCATAAAAAAAACAAACAAAAGGGATCTTAGACCTAAACATAAAATACAAATCTGTTAAACTTCTGGAATAAAACATACAAGTAAATCTAAGTGAACTTGGGTTTGGCCATAAGTTTTTAGATACAATGCCAAAAGCATTATCCGTGAAAGAAAAATTGATAAGTTGGACTTTAGTAAAATTAAAACCTTCTGCTCTGCAAAAGAAACCTTTAAGAGAATAAAAAGACAAGCCACATACTGGGAGAAAATATTTGCAAAACACTATCTGTTTAAGTACTTGTATCCAAAATATACAAGGAACCCTTAAATCTCAACAATAAGAAAACAAATAGCAAAGTTAGAAAATGAGTAAATGATCTGAACAGACACAACACCAAAGAAGATAAACAGATGGCAAAGAAGCATGAGAAAAGATGTACATCATCATTTCTCAATAGGGAGTTAAAATTAAAACAATGAGATACCACTGTACACCTATTAAAATAGTTAGAATTCAAAAATTAACTGGCAACAACAAATGCTGGCAAGCATGGGGAGCAACAGGACCTCTTAGTTACTGAGTGTGGGAATGTGAAATGGTACAGCCACTTTGGAATACAGTTTGGAAGTCCCTTACAAAGCTACATATGTAAGTATGGCCTCACCATATGATCCAGAAATTGCACTCTTAGATATTTACAAAAAATTATATTGGAAACTTGTGTCCAAACAAAAACCTCCAAGTGCATGTTTATAGCAGCTTTATTTATAATCATCCCAAACTGGAAGCAACCAAGATGTGCTTTAATAGTGAGAGGATAAACTGTGGTATATACATGCAAATGAAATACTGTGCAGCAATAAAAAGGAATAAAAAGGAATGAGCTATCAAGCCATGAAAATACATGGAAAACCTATTTCCATGTATTAGAAAGAAACCAGTCTAAAAAGGCTACATGTTGCATAATTCCCACTATACGATATTCTGGAAAAGACAAATTTATACAGATAGTAAAACAATCAGAGGTTGCCAAGAATTTGGGGACACACAAGGATGAGAAAATGAAGCAAGACAATTTTTAGATGAGTGAAATTATTCTGTATGATACTGCAATGGTGAGCACAAGACATTTCACATTTGACAAGACCTTAGTACTTTACAGCACAAAGAATGAAACCTACTGTTGCAAATTTAAAAAGCATTTTAGAGGTATGGAATACCAAGAAATAATGCAGATCGTGACAAGAGAATTGAACTGTACTACAAATGTACAGAAAAATCTCACTGAAGGAAATTGAGTGAAAATGTACTAACCTAAGTAAACTTTGGAAATGAGTGGAGTCTGTAAGACCAAAGGTAAAAGGAACTGTATATAAAAACTGTACTCTAGTTAATAAAGTTATTTCCCATGAGGGGGTTAATAATTCTGATCACAATATACATATATTCTGGAATGGAACAATTAAGAAAATGAATGGCAGTTTGTGGGAGCCAAGTTTCTTACTTTTGGAGTGGGAGTTTACAGATGAGCAAGGGGAGTTAAAATCATCCATTTGGTAATGAATCAGAATTGGAGACATAAGTATGAACTCATGTCTAGGTTAATACACATACAGATGGTTACATATAGAAATAATTATAGATATATGTATATACAACATTTAGTATAAACACATAAAGATTTGCTCTGTCAGCTGAGAGGGCCTAAACAAAACAATACCTCAGTAGCAAGGAGCACACCTAGACTACAGAGCTGAGTTTCTAATATCATTCTCTATAAAAGGTACAAGTGCTCCATGGAGAAATATCTGACAAAGGACTTACATCCGAATATACAAATAAGTTCAATAAAGTGATAAACAGCCCAAATAAAAATGTGCAAAAGATTCAAACAGCTATCACAAAAAAGAGAGTATAAATGACCAAAGAATACATGAAAAACATATCCACCATCATTAATAGTCAGGAAAATGGAAATTGAAACCACAATGATAAACGTCTGTACACATACTAGAATGCTATAATTAAAAGACTAGATATCAAATGTCAATGGAGATATGTAGCTTCCAGAATTTTGATACTTTGTTGGTGGGAATATAAAGTAATGCAGCCACTTTAGGAAGCAATTTGACATTTTCTTATAAATTTAAACATACACCTACTCTATCATATATCAATTCCACTCCTAAGTGCTCACCTAAGATAAATAACAACATATGTTCACAAAAAGACTTATACAAGAATGTTCAGAGCAGCCTTATTCATAATATCCATCAAGAGGAGAAGAAATAAATATCTTGCAGTAAATTTTTTTTTTAATCATCATTTTATTGAGATATATTCACATACCACGCAGTCATACAAAACAAATTGTACTTTCGATTGTTTACAGTACCATTACATAGTTGTACATTCATCACCTAAATCAATCCCTGACACCTTCATTAGCACACACACAAAAATAACAAGAATAATAATTAGAGTGAAAAAGAGCAATTGAAGTAAAAAAGAACACTAGGTACCTTTGTCTGTTTGTTTGCTTCCCCTACTTTTCTACACATCGATCCATAAACTAGACAAAGTGGAGTTTGGTCCTTATGGCATTCCCAATCCCACTGTCACCCCTCATAAGCTACATTTTTATACAACTGTCTTCGAGATTCATGGGTTCTGGGTTGTAGTTTAATAGTTTCAGGTATCCACCACCAGCTACCCCAATTCTTTAGAACCTAAAAAAGGTTGTCTAAAGTGTGCGTAAGAGTGCCCACCAGAGTGATCTCTCGGCTCGTTTTGGAATCTCTCTGCCACTGAAGCGTATTTCATTTCCTTTCACATCCCCCTTTTGGTCAAGAAGATGTTCTCCATCCCACGATGCCGGGTCTACATTCCTCCCCGGGAGTCATATTCCACGTTGCCAGGGAGATTCACTTCCCTGGGTGTCTGATCCCACGTAGGGGGGAGGGCAGTGATTTCACCTTTCAAGTTGGCTTAGCCAGAGAGAGAGGGCCACATCTGAGCAACAAAGAGGCATTCAGGAGGAGACTCTTAGGCACAAATACAGGGAGGCCTAGCCTCTCCTTTGCAGCAACCGTCTTCCCAAGGGTGAAACTTATGGTAGAGGGCTCAACCCATCAAACCACCAGTCCCCTATGTCTGTGGTCATGTTAGCAACCATGGAGGTGGGATAGGCGAATACCCCTGCATTCTCCACAGGCTCCTCAAGGGGGCACTACATCGTTTTTTTTTTTTTTTTTTTTTTTCCTTGTTTGTCTTTTTTCTTTTTTTTTTTTTTTAACTTTCCCTTCTTTTTTCAAATCAACTGTATGAAAAAAAAAGTTAAAAAGAAAACAAACATACAATAAAAGAACATTTCAAAGAGACCATAGCAAGGGAGTAAGAAAAAGACAACTAACCTAAGATAACTGCTTAACTTCCAACATGTTCCTACTTTACCCCAAGAAAGTTACATACTATAGCAACATTTCAGTGAACTTGTTCCTACTACATCCATCAGAAATTAACAGACCATAGTCATTTCTGGGCATCCCCAGAACGTTAAATAGCTTATCTGTTCTTCTTGGATTATTGTTCCCCCTTCCTTAATTGCTCTCTACTGCTAGATCCCCTACATTCTACATTATAAACCATTTGTTTTACATTTTTCAAAGTTCACATTAGTGGTAGCATATAATATTTCTCTTTTTGTGCCTGGCTTATTTCGCTCAGCATTATGTCTTCAAGGTTCATCCATGTTGTCATATGTTTCACCAGATCGTTCCTTCTTACTGCCGCGTAGTATTCCATCGTGTGTATATACCACATTTTATTTATCCACTCATCTGTTGATGGACATTTGGGTTGTTTCCATCTCTTGGCAATTGTGAATAATGCTGCTATGAACATTGGCGTGCAGATACCTGTTCGTGTCACTGCTTTCCGATCTTCCGGGTATATCCCGAGAAGTGCAATCGCTGGATCGAATGGTAGCTCTATCTCTAGTTTTCTAAGGAACTGCCAGACTGACTTCCAGAGTGGCTGAACCATTATACAGTCCCACCAACAATGAATAAGAGTTCCAATTTCTCCACATCCCCTCCAGCATTTGTAGTTTCCTGTTTGTTTAATGGCAGCCATTCTAACCGGTGTTAGATGGTATCTCATTGTGGTCTTAATTTGCATCTCTCTAATAGCTAGTGAAGCTGAACATTTTTTCATGTGTTTCTTGGCCATTTGTATTTCCTCTTCAGAGAACTGTCTTTTCATATCTTTTGCCCATTTTATAATTGGGCTGTCTGTACTATTGTCATTGAGTTGTAGGATTTCTTTGTATATGCAAGATATCAGTCTTTTGTCAGATACATGGTTTCCAAAAATTTTTTCCCATTGAGTTGGCTGCCTCTTTACCTTTTTGAGAAATTCCTTTGAGGTGCAGAAACTTCTAAGCTTGAGGAGTTCCCATTTATCTATTTTCTCTTTTGTTGCTTGTGCTTTGGGTGTAAAGTCTAGGAAGTGGCCTCCTAATACAAGGTCTTGAAGATGTTTTCCTACATTATCTTCTAGGAGTTTAATGGTACTTTCTTTTATATTGAGATCTTTGGTCCATTTTGAGTTAATTTTTGTGTAGGGGGTGAGGTAGGGGTCCTCTTTCATTCTTTTGGATATGGATATCCAACTCTCCCAGCCCCATTTGTTGAAAAGACCATTATGGCTCAGTTCGGTGACTTTGGGGGCCTTATCAAAGATCAGTCGGCCATAGATCTGAGGGTCTATCTCTGAATTCTCAATTCGATTCCATTGATCTATATGTCCATCTTTGTGCCAGTACCATGCTGTTTTGGCAACTGTGGCTTTATAATAAGCTTCAAAGTCAGGGAGTGTAAGTCCTCCCACTTCGTTTTTCTTTTTTAAAGTGTCTTTAGCAATTCGAGGCATCTTCCCTTTCCAAATAAATTTGATAACTAGCTTTTCCAAGTCTGCAAAGTAGGTTGTTGGAATTTTGATTGGGATTGCATTGAATCTGTAGATGAGTTTGGGTAGAATTGACATCTTAATGACATTTAGCCTTCCTATCCATGAACATGGAATATTTTTCCATCTTTTAAGGTCCCCTTCTATTTCTTTTAGTAGAGTTATGTAGTTTTCTTTGTATAGGTCTTTTACATCTTTGGTTAAGTTTATTCCTAGGTACTTGATTTTTTTAGTTGCTATTGAAAATGGTATCTTTTTCTTGAGTGTCTCTTCAGTTTGTTCATTTCTAGCATATAGAAACATTACTGACTTATGTGCATTAATCTTGTATCCCGCTACTTTGCTAAATTTGTTTATTAGCTCTAGTAGGTGTACCGTTGATTTCTCAGGGTTTTCTAGATATAAGATCATATCATCTGAAAACAATGACAGTTTTACTTCTTCTTTTCCAATTTGGATGCCTTTTATTTCTTTGTCTTGCCGGATTGCCCTGGCTAGCACTTCCAGCACAATGTTGAATAACAGTGGTGACAGCGGGCATCCTTGTCTTGTTCCTGATCTTAGAGGGAAGGCTTTCAGTCTCTCACCATTGAGTACTATGCTGGCTGTGGGTTTTTCATATATGCTCTTTATCATGTTGAGGAAGTTTCCTTCAATTCCTACCTTTTGAAGTGTTTTTATCAAAAAGGGATGTTGGATTTTGTCAAATGCTTTTTCAGCATCTATTGAGATGATCAATTGATTTTTCCCTTTCGAGTTTTTAATGTGTTGTAATACATTGATTGTTTTTCTTATGTTGAACCATCCTTGCATGCCTGGAATGAACCCCACTTGGTCATGGTGTATGATTTTTTTAATGTGTCTTTGGATTCGATTTGCAAGTATTTTGTTGAGGATTTTTGCATCTATATTCATTATGGAGATTGGCCGGTAGTTTTCCTTTTTTGTAGCATCTTTGCCTGGTTTTGGTATTAGATTGATGTTAGCTTCATAAAATGAATTAGGTAGTGTTCCATTTTTTTCAATGTTTTGAAAGAGTTTGAGTAAGATTGGTGTCAGTTCTTTCTGGAAAGTTTGGTAGAATTCCCCTGTGAAGCCATCTGGCCCTGGGCATTTATTTGTGGGAAGATTTTTGATGACTGATTGGATCTCTTTGCTTGTGATGGGTTGGTTGAGGTCTTCTATTTCTTCTCTGGTCAGTCTAGGTTGTTCATATGTTTCCAGGAAATTGTCCATTTCTTCTACATTATCCAGTTTGTTGCCATACAGTTGTTCATAATATCCTCTTATAATTTTTTTAATTTCTTCAGGATCTGCAGTTATGTCACCTTTTTCATTCATTATTTTGTTTATATGGGTCTTCTCTCTTTTTGATTTTGTCAGTCTAGCTAGGGGCTTGTCAATCTTGTTGATCTTCTCAAAGAACCAACTTTTGGTGATATTTATCCTTTCTATTGTTTTTTTGTTCTCTATGTCATTTATTTCTGCTTTAATCCTTGTGATTTCTTTTCTTCTACTTGGTTTAGGATTGGTTTGCTGTTCATTTTCTAGCTTCTTCAGTTGATCCATTAGTTCTTTGATTTTGGCTCTTTCTTCCTTTTTAATATATGCGTTTAGTGCTATAAATTTCCCCCTTAGCACTGCTTTTGCTGCATCCCATAGGTTTTGGTATGTTGTGTTCTCATTTTCATTCGTTTCTATATATTTAGCAATTTCTCTTGCTATTTCTTCTTTAACCCACTGATTGTTTAGGAGTGTGTTGTTTAACCTCCAGGTATTTGTGAATTTTCTAAGTCTCTGATGGTTATTGACTTCTAATTGTATTCCATTGTGGTCAGAGAATGTGCTTTGAATAATTTCAATCTTTTTAAATTTATTGAGGCTTGTTTTATGTCCCAGCATATGATCTATTCTGGAGAAAGTTCCGTGAGCACTAGAAAAGTATGTGTATCCTGTTGATTTGGGATGTAATGTCCTGTAGATGTCTGTTAAATCTAATTCATTTATCAGATTGTTTAGGTTTTCAATTTCCTTATTGGTCTTCTGTCTGGTTGATCTATCTATAGGAGAGAGTGATGTGTTGAAGTCTCCCACAATTATTGTGGAAACATCAATTGCTTCCTTTAGTTTTGCCAAAGTTTCTCTCATGTATTTTGTGGCACCTTGATTGGGTGCATAGACATTTACGATTGTTATTTCTTCTTGCTGAATTGCCCCTTTTATTAGTATGTAGTGGCCTTCTTTGTCTCTCAAAACATCCCTGCATTTGAAGTCTATTTTATCTGAGATTAATATTGCTACACCTGCTTTCTTTTGGCTGTAGCTTGCATGAAATATTTTTTTCCATCCTTTCACTTTCAGTTTCTTTGTGTCCCTGTGTCTAAGATGAGTCTCTTGTATGCAACATATTGATGGTTCATTTTTTTTGATCCATTCTGCGAATCTATATCTTTTAATTGGGGAGTTTAATCCATTTACATTCAACGTTAAAACCGTGAAGGCATTTCTTGAATCGGCCATCTTATCCTTTGGATTATGTTTGCCATATTTTTCCCTCTCTCTATTAATATCCTTTATTGTACCCATACCGAATCTCTTTAGTACTGAACCTTTCTCCAAGTCTCTCTGTCCTGTCTTTGTTTCTCTGTCTGTAGGGCTCCCTTTAGTATCTCCAGTAGGGCAGGTCTCTTGTTAGCAAATTCTCTCAGCATTTCTTTGTCTGTGAAAAATTTAAGCTCTCCCTCAAATTTGAAGGAGAGCTTTGCTGGATAAAGTATTCTTGGCTGGAAATTCCTCTCACTCAGAATTTTAAATATATCGTGCCACTGCCTTCTCGCCTCCATGGTGGCTGCTGAGTAGTCACTACTTAGTCTTATGCTGTTTCCTTTGTATGTGGTGAATTGCTTTTCTCTTGCTGCTTTCAGAACTTGCTCCTTCTCTTCTATGTTTGACAGTGTGATCAGTATATGTCTCGGAGTGGGTTTTTTTGGATTTATTCTATTTGGAGTTCGCTGAGCATTTATGATTTGTGTATTTATGTTGTTTAGAAGATTTGGGAAGTTTTCCCCAACAATTTCTTTGAATACTCTTCCTAGACCTTTACCCTTTTCTTCCCCTTCTGGGACACCAATGAGTCTTATATTCGGACGTTTCATATTATCTATCATATCCCTGAGGTCCATTTCGAGTTTTTCAATTTTTTTCCCCATTCTTTCTTTTATGTTTTCATTTTCCATTCTGTCATCTTCCAGGTCACTGATTCGTTGTTCAACTTCCTCTAGTCTTGTACTATGAGTGTCCAGAATCTTTTTAATTTGGTCAACAGTTTCTTTAATTTCCATAAGATCATCCATTTTTTTATTTAGTCTTGCAATGTCTTCTTTATGCTCTTCTAGGGTCTTCTTGATTTCCTTCATATCCCGTACTAGGGTCTCATTGTTCATCTTTAGTTCTTTGAGTAGCTGCTCTAGGTGTGTCTCTTCTGGTCTTTTGATTTGGGTGCTTGGGCTTGGGTTATCCATATCGTCTGGTTTTTTCATATGCTTTATAATTTTCTGTTGTTTTTGGCCTCGTGGCATTTGCTGACCTTGATAGGGTTCTTTTAGGGTTTGTAGACCAGTTGAAGTCCTTATCTCTAATTTATCAGATCTACAGCTTCGTGGAGTACACTTTCTCTAACTAACCAGCAGGTGTCGTCCACGAGCCACCTGTTCTCCACAAGCCAGATCTCCCCTGCTTAGCCTTTTTGGTGAGTGGGGGAGTGAGTCTTGTGGGGCCCAATTGGTGTCCCAAGCTTGCGTGTGTAGTTGGTGTTGCCTGCCCTGTATGTGGGGCGTGTTTCTGGGCAGTCGGGGAGGGGGGGTGGCCCTAACAATCAAATCTCCCTGATGATCCTAGAGTTTTAAAGCTACTGCAATAGTCTAATCCTTCAGTTCAGTCCTGCCACAGTTTGTCTCTGCCACTGACCCACAAGTCTTTGGTATTGGCGTATGGCTCCTGAGACTTGCAAGTGGGCCCCTCTTCCAGGCTGTGCACCCCGGGTCCTCTGTTGAGGGATGACTGTGCTATGTCGCAGGTGAGTGCCGTCCCCCCAGGGCAGTTCTGGGCTGCTGGGCTGTGTTGGGAGGCTCCCAGTCTGCTCAAATGATGGCTGAATGGGGCTCTGTTAATTCACACTGCTCCCCCTTCCCAGCTCTGGGACATTCAGCTGAGGTTGCAGGGAAGGCTAATGTCCACGCCCAGTTTTGTGGTGTGTGCCTGTTATTTGAAGCACTTCCGTCACACTGGGTTGTCTGGGGCAGCTCTGGGCTATGGGGCTGGCGATGGGCAGGAGTGTTTCCTGTCCACCAGGATGGTGGCTGTGAGCGGACACCCCCCTTTTCTTGGGAAGTTGTGTTGTTTAGTGAATTTTCTCAGCCACTGGATTATTGCCTTTTGTCTCAGAGCTCTCTTAGTTCTGCTCTTGACTTGACGTGCCCAAATTTCAATTCTTTGAAGCTTTCTGTATTGAGCTTCTTAGAGTAATTGTTTTAGAAAAAGCAAAAAGGATTTAAAAAAAAAAATAAAACGGCCCTCCTCAGAGATCTAATGGGTTATTGAAATGCTAATAGACAAAGCAACCAGGGCCATTAAGGAAAAGTGCCCAGGGCAGAGAGATCAGCCTTGCTTCGGGATTTGCATATGCGCCTCAAGGCCTGATCTCCGCCCTTCCCCTTTCTGTGTTCACCAGAACTCCAAAAATCCTCTGCTTTTATTTTGGAGTTTTTCGTGTTGTTTTTTTTCTATGCCTGTCTCCTCTCTGCTGGGCTGGCTGCTCTCAGAGTCTCTGGTGTCTGGCCTCAGTCTATCTATGGTTGGAGTTTGAATCAGTAGAATGAGTTTCCGTTAAGAGCAGCCACTGCAATTCTCCCTTCTCCTTCCTGGAGCTGACAGCCCCTCCTCCCCCGGGACTGAGCCTGGCAGGGAGGGGCGCGGGTCCCCTGGCCGCAAAAACTTACAGATTTCGCTGATCTCAGCAGTTCCACGTTTTCATGAGTGTTGTATGAAGTATGCCCAAAGACAGATTGCTCTGTGGTGTCCAGTCCACGCAGTTCCTGGCTTTTTACCTACTTTCCTGGAGGAGTAACTAAAACATACAGCTCACCAGTCTGCCATCTTGCCCCCTCTTGCAGTAAATTTTTACAGTGGCATACTAATAAATAAAAAATATGAATCAATACATAAAAATAAACATGCATTAAGTCCCCATATATTATGCAGGGCAAAAGAAACTGGAGAGAAAAGAGTACCCTTACTATATGATTCCTCTGTTATTCTATTTATATGAAGTACTGGACATGCAAAATTAATCTACCATTGTTCTATCAGAATCTTGTTTCCCTGGGGGAAGGAAAGATTAACTGGGAAGACTCATAAGATTGCTTTCAGAACTGATAGAAATGTTTTATTATCTTGAGAGAGGTATGGGTAGCACATGAAGCCTGGGCATTTTACTGTAAGAAATGAATACCTCAATGAAATAAGTAAAAGTAAGTATCAAAAATAAATATGGATAAATTTAATTGTGAAACAAATGAACAACAAAAATAACTAAATCCCTCTGATGGAGGCAACCTAAACAAGTACCTAGTCACAGAAATGTGTAGAAAGATATATAACACAACACTGTGTAGTAACCAAAAGAGGGTGAGGGGCAACTACCTAACAGTTCTCCATTAAGTGGATAATATCCCTATATAAAACCTTCTCAACTTCTCACCATGCATCTTACTTTCAGAATGGTTGGAAAATATGACACAAACTGGAAGTAGAGCATAGTTTTGTATATTCTTCTACAGTGGTGCATTTGTTATGTGTTCTTTTTTGCCTAAACAGTATCCATTTTCCTTCTTTGTAGCTCTCTTGCTTCCTACGAAGAATTACTCCTGTCCCTTCATTTTACTTTAGTTTTGCTGATGGGATAATTCAAGATAACCACCTTTCACTATAAAAGTTAAAGGGACCAAGTCCTCTACCTCTTAACTTAGACTCAGGACCTCGAATCTTGAAAGAATGCTAAGGGGCCATAAGAAGCATCAGTGACACATGGTGGCAACAATTTTTCTAGGCAGTACCAACTACCCACCCCCTTCACACACCAAAAAGCAGTTGCTGTGCTTTCTTCTTCCTGCTTCTGCTTCTTGACACTCTTGAACTCCTCCAATTCCTGAGAAGGACTGGAATCTGACTCCATCTGAGAACACTAAAGGTCTAAAAATGAGCTGGCTAACAAGAAGCTAAGTATATGGGGGCCATGAGGTCCTGCAATCTCATTATGGGGTATGTACTTGGAAGATCTTAGAGCAGAGACATGAATGGACACTTGCACACTGGTGTTTATGGAGGCAGTATTCACGATTTGCAATGGGTGGAGGTGACCTAAGGGTACATCGACTGAGAAACAGAATGGTGAACTGTGGTGTACGCATACAATGGAATATTGAACAACTACCAGGAGGAGTGAAGCTGTGAGACAGGCAAAGAGGTGAATGGATCCTTTACACAGCATTTTGAGTAAAGCACACCAGGAACAAAGGCAAACACTATAATGCCTCACCAATATGGACTAACTACAATGTGTAAACTCAGAATTGAATCTTAGAGCACAGCCTATCAGGGGAACAATTATTGTAATGGTCCCTAGATTGTAAGCTCTTACAGCAGTCAAATCTATTCCTGAATTGTAATGGCTATCTCCAAACTCTGAGATGCTGATCCCTTTGTGTATAACCTGATTGGTCTCTGGAATGTTGGGTATCTGTGTGGCACATGAAACTCAGAGCTAGAGCTAGGCAGATATGAATGTCAGTATTAACGCATACAGCAACTGTTAAAAAAAAAAAAAAAAAAAAAAAAAAAAAGCTGAAAAAGAGCCCAGACTTCAATTAGAGATATGAATGAAGCAGATCTGGTTAAGACTAGGGCAAATTGGGCCAAAGGGTAAAGGTTAAAACTGAGTGTGTTTTAAAACTTCAACTTCCATGTGAGACCAAGGGAAGAGATGTTTATTTGGTGCAGGATCTATATTTTCTAAACAATAAAACTTCTACAGTCAGTTTGTTCAAACACCATAATTACATGGAACTTTGAATAGGAAGTGAGATATGGTGGGTTTGTGTAGGTTAGAGTGAAATAGCGACACATCCCAAAGTAATTTGGGCAGAGAATAAAAATATGTATGCAGTGCTCCCCTGAGGAGCTGGAGGAAAATTCAGAAGTGTTGGACTTCCTCATCTGGATTGTTGCTGATGTCCTCACAAACATTGAGGACTGATGGTTTAGTATGCTAAGCCCTCTACCTTCAGGCTTGCCCTCATGAAGCTCTTTACTTCAAAGGAGAGGCTAAACCTACTTATAATTTGCTTAAGAGTCTCCCCCTAAGTACCTCTTTGTTGCTCAGATGTGGCCCTCTCTCTCTAGCTAAGCCTACTCAGCAGGTGATCTCACTGTCCTCCCCACTATGTGAGACCTGACTCCCAGGGGTTTAAATCTCCCTGGCAATGCAGGATATGACTTCCAGGGATGAATCTGGACCCGGCATCGTGGGATTGAGAACATCTTCTTGACCAAAAGGGGGATGCAAAATGAAACGAAATCAAGTTTCACTGGCTGAAAGATTTCAAATGGAGTTGAGAGGTCACTCTGGTGGACACTCTTATGCACTATATAGATAACCCTTTTTAGGATTTAGTGTATTGGATTAGCTTAGAAGTAAATACCTGAAACTATCAAACTCCAACCTAGTAGCCTTGACTCTTGAAGATAATTGTATAACAATGTAGTTTACAATGGATGACAGTGTGACTGTGAAAACCTTTTGGATCACACTCCCTTTATCCGGTGTACAGATGGATGAATAGAAAAATGGGGACAAAAACTAAATGAAAAATAGGATGAGATGTGGGGGATGATTTGGGTGTTCTTTTTTATTCTTATTCTTTTTGGTGTAAGGAAAATGTTCAAAAACAGATTGGGGTGATGAATGCACAACTATATGATGGTACTGTGAACAGTTGATTGCACACCATGGATGATTTTATGGTATGTGAATGTATCTTAATAAAACTGAATTTAATTAAAAAAAAAAACTTAAAGAAACGAATGAGCTGGCTAGTCCTTGGTAGATAGGATAAACCAGAAGTGACTGCTGGAATGAGTCTGCATTCCAAGCTTTAGTCAGATAAAGGAGGATTATTTGTTTCCTATTGAATCTTACTGGGCTCCATACAATAAGGCCATCTGCATAATCAATGGAGCTTCAAAGAAGAATGTAGGAGCCCAGTCTCAGAATTTCCTGTGTTTGCAGGAGGTAAGAACATTGATCTGAAGGAGAGTGCATCACTCACACTTGTGAAGACGTGACAACTGCTTCAAGGCACAGGACAACAAATGAAGGTGACAGGTAAGTGCTCAGTCAGTTTTGAAGGTTAAAGAAATATGTCACATGCATCAGATATAATGTCTACAGATGCACACTTTCACTCAAAACTTGGGTTAAGTTTGGCTGCATTAACTTGACCTCTATATTTTAAACATAGAAATTGTAAAAATAAAATATAAACATTAGGATACTCCAAGTAGTTCACAGTGATAGATGATGACAGGCATTAATGGGAATATTAGGAATATATAGAGTTGCAATTATTTTTGGAGGTCAATGTGATTTTAGAGAGAAATCAAGAGGTTTGGTGGAAATTACCTGGCCTTTAAGATGAGAAAAACCCTGGCTCATGTCTCAGAGTTACCAACTTTTTGACTGTGTAACTTCAGGAAAAAAAAGACTCAATTTATTCACTTATACAGTCAGAATAAAAAACACCTAATTCATACAGTTGTGAGACCTAAAAGATTGTGAATATGAGTGTTTATAAAAATGAGACATGATATTCTCCAATATTGGTTATCTCCCATTAATCAAAATAAAAAATAATTCCTTCATGTATCCTCCATACTTTCAACCTACAAGTTACATTGTTAAATGACATTAATTTAAAATTTCCCCCCAATACATTTGAATTACAGAGATGAAAATATTTTTATCTTTACTGCATTTCATCCCATCATTTTGCATAGCACATAGTAGTGTCACAGAAACTATCCGAGAGAAGGCAAAAATCTTGATGATCAGATCAGTCATTCCACTCTCAAGAAACATTTGGCTCACTGTATTTAGGTTTCCTGAGTACTAGGATGTAACCCTGCAATGGACATACTCAACTACATATATAGAATCTTCTTATTTCCTTCAAAGATGGAATACGTTTCTTTATCTTATCTTGGTTTTTTATTTTTTTCAAGGTGTGTTGTCCACTAAAATTAAATAAATTTATACTAAACATATTCTAAAACACACCAGTGGAAACTATTTGTCACAATTATCCCCAAAATGAACAGATTCAGAATGTGAATCCAGCATCACTGGCAATTAATATAGTCCCTTTTTAATGCAGATGTGTGACAGCAAGAATAGAGGGGAAAAAAAAAAAAAAAAAAACAAAGATAAAGAGAACATTCCAGAAATATTTAATAACCATTTAGAATGAAGACAGAAGGTGAACCTCTGAGTTAAAGTTCTGAAGCAACACACCCTTGCTCATAGCTAACCAACTAAACTGGTAAAAACCAAGCAAACTTTCACTATTATATAATGAATTTGCCTTAAAATTAACATTGATTAATGACTAAAATTGTTTGTTTTTCTTTGGCTGCTAAGAATCTCAGAGCAAAATTGACATACCTGTTCTACCATTAGTACAAAATCTTATGATATATGGCATGGATCTATGTATACTTACCCTACCTTAGAATTCAACCTACTTTCCTATCCTGATTTCTTTCCCCTTCACTACAATACCTTACCATACATGTATATACATCTACCTATTGATCTATGTACAATATATAGTCATATTAAATGTAATATATATTATAAATATATATATTATAAATATATTTTATGTATTATAGAGATATATATTCTGCAAGCTCTCACAATTATTTTGAAAAGCAGTATGCCAGTTTGGATGTATTATGTCCCCCCAAATCCCATGTTCTTTAATGAAATCTTGTGGGGGCAGACATAATAGTGTTGATTAGGTTGGAATCTTTGGATTAGGTTGTTTCCATGGAGATATGACCCCCTCCAACTGTGGGTGAGAGCTTTGATTAGATTATTTCCATGGAGGTGTGGCCCCATGCATTCAGCGTGGGTCTTGATTTAATCATTGGAATCCTGTATAAAAGCTCAGACAGAAGGAGCTCACTGCTGCAGCTTAGAGAGATATTTTGAAGATGGTCGTTGAAAGCTGACACTGACATTTTGGGGAATGCCATTTTGAAACACAAGCTAGGAGCAAGCAGACACCAGCCACATGACTTCCCAGCTAACAGAGGTTTTCCAGACACCATCAGTGAAGGTACCCTATTGTTGATACCTTTGTTTGGACACTTAACTTAGGACTATAACTTTGTAACCAAATAAACCCCCTTTATAAAAGCCAATCCATTTCTGGTGTTTTGCATAATGGTAGCATTAGCCAACTGGAACAAGCAGCTAAAACAGTATTTAAGTCATAGCTTCCTTGAATTGATAGTCACCTTTCTTGAGAATATTGACCACACTTGATATATGTGATTCTTGTCAGGAAATCCATAGTTAATGGCCAGGGTCCAGGTGTCATTACCATATCACAGGTGGAGATGCTCAAGCTTTAGCCCGTAATTGTAGGTTCAGACTGCCTCCTCTGGAATGAAAGTTAAATGAAGAAGGACATCCCAGACTCAGGAACCTATAAGTTTTATTGCATAGATTTGATTGGAGAATCTGTATTTGAAATTCTTTATGATTACAACATATGGACAAAGGTTAGAGATCAGACTGCATTGATGGTTGTGCCAAGTGACGGAGTTTGGGTTCCAAGTTCTTGGCAATTTTGATGAGAACAATGACATTGCCATTTTTTTTTTTTTTTTTTTTTTGCCTTAAAAAATCTTTCTGAAATTAGTGTGGGAAATAAGTTACGGACTGAAGTAAACGGAGAAAGATAACCCAACTAAGAGGCTACCACAAAAGTCCAGATAATATTTAAGCAGTGTATTAGTATGATTTTGAGAAGAATATCAGATATAAAATGAATAGGACTTCTTGATCTAGAAGCTATATAGAAGGACTAAGAAAAGAAAGTCCAATACAAAATCTTTTTGTTTCTATCTTTTCCCACATTATTAACAAGGAACAATTAGAATCCAAGACAGTTGACTTTTCTCCCATCTAATGACTTTCCTCAAAATTTGAGTTAGTATTAGCATCAAGCTCCATTGCCCAGTCATTTTCTAATATTGAGTTTCAATTTGAAATTAATTGCCCATATGCATTGGCTTGGTGTAATGTACGTCTCTTCTGACCAATGTATATATATTCTGGAAAACATATCTGAGGCAGAGAATACAGCGGGTCTATACAACAGACTGAACCAAACCATTAAGAGAATTACTTTTATCATGTCCTTGAACTGATCAGACAATCCATCATCTCACTCTTAATCCATGTTTTCCATCCCTATCGTGCTCACCTGGTGAAAATGAATCAGAATAGATTATCATTCTGATAATTTAGATTAAATACTGCATCCTCAATGAGTAGCCAAAATGTATTCTCTTACACAGCTGGGGAGATAATTATAATTCACATTTAATACAGAGGGAATTCTTTACAGTCTGATCAAAGCAGCCCAAAGCACAATCTAAAATCTGCTGGAGTGTTAAAAAATAAATATTTAGCTCTCCAACAAATTTATAACTTAGAGAAAATATTGTTTGCCAAGGTCGAGATTTTATTTGTGTCATGGCTTAAAAACATGAGCTCCCTCATTCTTCCACTTAGTATGGCTTAATATATTGGGAAGTGAACCATACTGGGGAGAGAAATATGTCAATGATTTTCAAGTTTCAGGTCAACACCTAACTTAATGACTTTTTAAGCAACATTTTTTTAAAATGAAGGAATAGAATGGAATGGAGTAGAATGGAACAGAACAAGCAGAATGGAACAGAACAAATATTATCAAATATCGAATGCGTAAGGGTACTGCTTCATGAAACTTCCTGAAACTGTTTTAGAAATATTTATATATATATATATATATTCTGGATCCTCATGGTAAAAATAATATCTTATTGGGGACCATGATTCAAAAATCAAACTTTACTGTTTCTAAAACAACTAACTTTTGAGATTTTGTTCAGCCATTTTGGGAATTTAAGATGCTTTAAAATAGGTAAGTGTGAAAGTATTAGGAAATCACTTTATCATTAATAACTGTAGAAATTATAATAATAATGATATATAAAAGTTGTGTGTGAGGCATATGCAGACTATTAAAATATTTAGCACCATAGTGCATGTTAACCCTTCTTTTAGCTGGGAAGGGTTTTTGTTGTTGTTTGTTGCTTTTAAAAACAATAATAATAATACTCATGCTTCCATCTGTAGGCCTGCCTATGACCCTGTGTGTCCAAAAGACGACACAGGTTTATGCACAGCCAAGGCAGAGGACACTGACATGATGCAAATGTGACAAGTGAAAAACCTAGACAGAATAGACCGCCTTAATGTGACCATATCTAATGGGGAGCTTATGTGGTGTTGCCTCATGTGATCATAAAATGCCTGATTTTAATTTCCAAGAAAAACCCATCTACTTCAGAAATCTACATAGAATAATACTGAGGGTATGCAGTTATTAAATTGAGACTTCTTGAGGTTGATAAAAGATTTATTGAGAACACCTGAGCCCCCACTATGGCACGAGTACATAGAATTTGCGATGCACAGTCACTTTGCAGTACAAAGGACATGTTGTAGGTTCTACAATGAGACTCTAATTTTCTCACTCAGGAGCTACTCATAACCCTAAACTGAGTGGTTAGGAGAATAGTCTTCTATATAGTCTATACACTTGACAATGTTTGTCCTGTGCTCCTTTTGACTCGTGCTGATATAACCTGCCTCTGACTTAATGCTCTAACATAGCCTAGAGATTTCTTAGACCTCGCATATTGCATCAGGATAAAACACTGTTGACTCTCTGTAATATGACCACGCTTGTCTTCAGACTCTTCACAATTGCCATTTCTGACCTAAGATCATTCAATGTCCTTTTGCTCATTGACCAATGGGATAATGCCTTAAAATACATTTGATGGGAAGCAGCTTTTCTTTCTAGGAGTCTGAACAAAAAAAACAAGTTTCAGTCGAGTACTGATACATGGATTCCATCACCCTTCTTTCTGAGTGAAGCTTTTGATAGTCAGATTGAAATAATAACCCTAGAATCCATCCATGCGAAAGATTTTATGAGACCACACAACATATTTATTTATTCAAGTACTGGGAGAAACATGAGAAATGACAGCCTTCTGGACAGCTTGGAAAGAATTTGGGCAGACAGGAGATGAGAGAGAAATGCAAATGATAAGTTCAGGCTTTGTTTTGAAATCTTTACTCAACAGACACATCCCATATACCTGGAATGACAATATATGTACCCACCATGCTCAAAGATAGGACTATATAAAGTGAATAACTGAGGTTTCCATTTAAGGATACATTCTAGAAGGAGAGCTGAGATAAAGTACATAATTATCTATAGTGCTAGGTTGAAAATGATACGCCAGTGAGCACATCTGTAAGTTGAGTGTTGGATCCTTGCCCCGTCATAGTTCTTAGAGCTGACAGCTATCCCAATCGAATAGCAAAACCGTTTCAGCACATGAGAATATAGAAGTATTTTAACTTCTCTTTTTAAATGAGGCAGTTCATTTCAGTTAGAAAGGAGGGCAGCTGAGAGACAGGTTAATTTTTTTTCCTACTAAGCCAACATGTTAGGATACTAGTTGAAGGAAGACAACACGATATTTTAAAAGTACATATCTTTGCAGGGGTCAGTTCATTGCTGGAGAGTGGAATTATTAGTCTACATTATCAGGGGTCCAGGTCACACCTTGTGAGTCATAGCTTCTAGACAAGAAGAACTTCCAGTAAAGAGTGCTGTTTAAAGCTCCCAGAATAATGGAGCTTGTATTTTTCACACAGATCTCATCCTATCAACTTCGTTAGGTTCCAGGAAATAGTTGATGTGACTTAAAGATGGAGAATCAAATATTGGGCAAGAAAATTGAAATTCTAGAATAGAGACAAACTCCCTAAAAGGCCCCCACTGGGACAAGCTCAGTGTAGTGAGAGGGAGAAAGATGAAATGCAATTAATAGCCTGAGTGTCTAAGTGTAATGTGCTGGTGATGGGATGATTTTATTGCTAACGGCTGCATTTCCCTTTTGTGAAATCCACTGAGTAGTATCCGGCTTGCACTTTAAAAGCTTTCCGAAGTACATCCAACCCCTCCTTAGGCAAGAAGGAAATAATCTTGTGGCACTAGTAGGGCATCCAGGAATATTTTATCTAGCTGGGAGAAACAAGGGCTGGGGGTCAATGAATATATTCTATAGACAGTGCACATAGATGAAGAAATGATTTAAGATGGACAAATCCACATGTGATAAATCAGGAAGAGAAATCTTAAAATCCCTAACCCTTGTTTTTAACAAAATGAAAAAAGGAAGAATGAAAGGAAACAAATTTGTTTTTCCTCCTCTTTGAAAGTATCTCTATTTAACTGTGCATTATGAATTATTTCCATTCATTCAATACAATATGCTTTGATTTAAGTACTTTTATGTGACCCTCAAGGCTGTATCATAACATACGGATTTCTCAATTAAGTACAACCTTCTTCCCAATTCTAGTTACATGTTAGACCTTAGAATGGTAAGTCCTGTAGGTGTTGTTTGGGTTTGACTGCCATTCCTATGCAGCAAAAATGCTTGAGAAACATCCTTTCTGAACATTTATTAAAAACCTATGATTATATGCCAGAAATTGTAATAGCCAATTATAAAAATGTAACCATGTAAAATACAGTCCCTCAATGAGAGCTTACATATGTTTTCATTTCTCTTACATAGACACCTAGGATTACTGGGTCCTATGATAAATTTGTATTTTACTTTGTAAGAATCTGCCAACACGTTTTTCAAAGCAGCTGTACCATTTTACATGCCCATGTACAAGGGTTCCTTTTTTTTTTCCTTTACCACATCTTTGCTAATGCTTGTTATTATCAGTGTTTTTTATTATAGCTCTTCCAGTGGGTGTGAGGTAGTTTCTCACTGTGACTTTAATTTGCATTTCTCTATTGACTAAAGATGTTGATCATCTTTTCATGTGCTTATTAGCCATTTGTATATTACCTTTGGTGGAATGTCTTTTCAAATCTTTTTGCCCATTTTTTAATTGGGCTATTTGTTTTCTAATTTTCAAGTTGTAAGAGTTATTTTTATTGTCTGGATAGAGCTCCTTTATCAGATATATGATTTTTGATATTTATTCCCTGTCTCTGACTTGTTTATTTATTTATTTATTTTCTTAGTCTTGTCTTTTGAAGCACAAACATTTTATTTGTCAGATTATTTTATTTTATTTATCAGATTTTGCTTTCATGGATCAAGCTTTTGGTGGTGTTTCTAAGAACTGTTTGCCTAATCTAAGGTGATGAAGTTTATCTCTTATGTTTTCTTCTAAAAATTGCATAGTCTAAGCTTTTAGATTTAAGTCTATAATCATTTTGAGTCAAGTTTTGTGCATGTGCATGTTGTGAGGCAAGGTTATGAATTCACTTTTTTTTGCATGAGGATACTCAGTTGCCCCAGCACCATTTGAAAAGGCAATTCTTTTCCCATTAAATTTTCTTGGCAACTTTGTTGAAAAGCAATTGACCATAAATGTAAGGATTTATATATGGACTTTAAAATATGTTAAATTGTTCTATATGTCTGTCTTTATGCCTGTGCCACACTGTCTTGATTACTGTAGCTTCATAGTAAATACTGAAATCAGGAAGTGTGAGTCTTCCAACTTTGTCCTTTTACAAGATTGTTTTTAATATTCCGAGTCCCTTGTAATTACACATGAATTTTAGAAACCAAATTCTACCATAAAAGCCTACAGGAATTTTGATAAAGACTGTGTTAAATCTATACACCAATTTGGTAAGAATTGCCATCTTACTAATATTGAATCTTCCAATCCATTAACACAGGATGTCTTTTCATTTGTTTAGATTTACTTTACTTTCTCACCATGAGATTTTATCATTTTCAGTGTACAGTTTTTGCACATCTTTAGTTAAATTTATTTAGCAAACAAAAATCAGTGCTATTTTGGCTGAAATTGTTTTTTTAATTTCATTTTTGGACTGTCCATTGTTATTATAGAGAAATAAAATTTATTTTCTTATATTAACTTTATTCTGTAACTTTACTGAACTCTTAGTTCTGGTAGTTTATTTACTTTTTGATTCTTTAAGAATGTCTACATATAAGATAATATCATCTGCAACTGATGACAGAGTTACCTTTGTCTTTCAAATTTGGATGACTTTTATTTCTTCTTCTTGCCTAATTTCAGTAGCTACAACTTCTAGTACAATGTTGAATAGAAATGATGACAGCAGGAATTTTCCAAAGTGAAAAGTGTTCATTTTTTCATCTTCGATATGACGTTAGCTATAGATTTTTTTATAGATGCCCTTCATCAGTTTGGGGAGGTTCATTTCCATTCCTATTTTGTTGAGAGTTCTTTTTTACCATGAATGAGTATTAGATTTTGTCAAACATTTTTCTGCATTTATTGAGATAATCATGACTTTTATGTCTTTCATTATATTACATTATATAATATATTGCATTACATGATGTAATGTATTGCATTAATTTATTTTTAGATGTAAATCAAAACATTTATTCCTGGTTAAAATCCAATTGGTCATGGTGTATGATATTTTTATATGTAGCTGAATTCAATTAATAATATCTAATTGAGGATTTTTGCATCTTTATTTATGAGGAATAGTAGTCTGTAGTTATTTTGGTGTGTGTGTGTGTGTGTGTGTGATGTTTTCATCTGATTTTTCTGTCACAACAATAGTGGCAATATACGATGAATTGGAAAATGTTCCCTCCTCCTCTATTTTCTGGGATAGTTTGTTAAGGATTAGTATTACTTTGCATACTTGACAGAAGTCACCAACGATGTTATCCAGGACTGGGCTTATCTTTGTGGGAATATTTTTACTTACATATTCAATTACTTTATAAGTATAAGTCAGTAGTAATATCCCTTCTGTGATGGTTTGGGACTGTTATGTACCCTAGAAAATGCCATGTTCTTTTAATCCATTCTTGTAGGTGCAGACCTATTGCAGGTGGGACCTTCTGGTTAGGTTGTTTCAATTGGGATGTGACCCAGTCAATTCAAGGTGGGTCTTAATCCTTTACTGGAGCCCTTTATGAGAGGATAAAACACAGAAACACAGAGAGAGAGGGCACAGAGATGAGAAACACCCAAAGAAGCAAGAAGGACCCACAGGAGCTGAGAGAGTCAGTTAAACCAGAACCCAGGAGAAAAGGACCAGTAGACATCACCATGTGCCTTCCCATGTGACAGAAGAACCCCAGTTGTCAGCAGCTTTTCTTCAGAGAAGGTAGCCTCTTGTTGATGCCTTAATTTGGACATTTTCATGGCCTTAGAACTATAAATTTATAACTTAATAAAACCCCATTGAAAAAGCCAACCCATTTCTGTTATATTGTATTCTGGCAGCTTCGGCAATCCAAAACACCTTCTTTCATTGCTAAATTTGGTGATCCATGCCTTCTCTATTTTTCTTAGTCAGTCTAACTAAAGATTTGTCAACTTTGTTGATTTTTTCCAAAGAATTAACATTTGGTTTCCTTGATTTTCTCTATTATTTTTCTGTTTCATTCTTTGATTTCTGCACTAATCTTTACTGTGTCCTTCCTTCTGTTTGCTTTGGGCTTATTTTGTTCTTCTTTTTCTTAATTCTTAAGGTAGAATCTTAGATTATTGATTTGGGATCTTCTTTTCTAATATAGAAATTCAAAGCATTGCTTTAGCTGCATCTTATTTTGTGTTTTCCTTCCATGAAGTTCAAAATGTTTTCTAACTGCCTTGTGATTTCTTTCATGACCCCTTTAGAAGTGTGCTGTTCAATTTCCAAAAATGTGCAGATTTCCCAAATTCTCTTCTATTATTGATTTCTAGTTTAATTCACTTAAGGTCAGTGGAATTACTTTGTATTATTTTTACCCTTTTAAATGTACTGAGACTTGATTTATGGCCTGGCATGTGGTCTTCCCTAAAGAACGTTGCATGTACACTTAGAAACAATATTTATAATGTCTTTGCTTTTAAGGTTTCTTTAGATACCAGTTAGGTCAAGTTTATTGACAGTAATTTCCAAGTCTTTTATATTCTTACTGATTTTCTGTCTAGTTCTTTCCATCGTAGTGAGCGAAGTATTGATTTCTTCAACTTTCCTTGTTCAGTTGCCTATTCTTCCCTCCATTTCTCTAAGTTTTTGCCATGTGTATGTTGGCCTCTGTGTTTAGTTATGTATAAGTTTACAATTGTATATTTCTCATGATTTGATCCTATTACTATTAAACAATGTCCATCTTTGTGTCCATTAACATTTTTGTCTTAAAGTCTATTTTGTTTGATATTGCTATAGCTACTCCAGTTCTCCTGCAGTTACTATTTGCATGGGTTATGATTTTTCCATGCTTTTACTTTCAAAATATTTATTTTTTGAATGAAAGTGTATGTCTCATAGACAGTAGACAGTAGGATCTTACTCTGTTTTAATGCAGTCTGACAGTCTCTGACTTTTGATTGGACTGTTTAGTCTATTTACAGTTAATGTAACTATTGATGTTTGGAACTACATCTGCCATTTTACCATTTGCTTTCTACATATCTCATGACCTTTTTATACCTCTCTTCCTACTTACAGTCGTTTTTTGTGTTAAATGGGTAATTTCTAACATACCATTTTATTAGTTTTTTTTAATGCAATTTTATTCAAATATATTCACATACCATACAGTCATCCAAAGTGTACAACTGTTGCTCACAGTATCATCATATAATTGTGCATTCATCACCACAATCAATTTTTGAACATTTTCATTACTCCAAAAAATAAAAATAAGAATAAAAATAAAAGTAAAAAAGAATACCCATACAACATCGCATATCCCTCTTCCCCCATATTATTCATTTACTTTTTGTCCCTATTTTTCTTCACATTTGTCCATACACTGGGTAAAGAGAGTGTGAGTCATAAAGTTTTCACAATCACATGGTCACACCATATAAGCTATATAGTTATACAATTGTCTTCAAGAATCAAGGATACTGGATTGCTGCTCAACAGTTTCAGATATTTCCTTCTAGCTGTTCTAATAATCTAAAAATTAAAAAGGGATACACACACACACACACACACACACACACACACACACACATATATAATGCATTACAAGCTACCTCCAGAATGACCCCTCAACCCCATTTGAAATTTCTCAGACACTGAAACTTTATTTTGTTTCATTTCTCTTCCCCATTCTGGTCCAGAAGGCTTTCTCAATCCTACAAAGCCAGATCCAGATTCATCATGAGGAGTCACATCCCACATCACAAGGGAGATTTCCACTTCTGGGAGCTATGTCCCATATAGAGGGGAGGACAGTGAGTTTACCTGCTGAGTTGGCTTAGAAAAAGAGGTCAAATCTGAGCAACAAAAGAGGTTCTCTAGGGGAGACTCTTAGGCACAATTACAAGTAGTCTTATCTTCTCCTTTGTAGCAATAAGCTTCACAAGGGCAAGCTCCAGGATCAAAGGTCTGGCCTCCTAAACTGGTAGTCCCCAATGCTTGTGAGAATATCAGGAATTTCCCAGCTGGGGAAGTTTAATGTTTCCACATTTTCCCCAGTTCCTCAAGGGGGCTTTGGAAATACTTCTTATTCTCTGCCCAGATTATTCTGGAATGTATCAGGGCTTCACATTAACCTGTAAAAACCAACCAGATTTCACTCCATTTTCAAGGTTCCATATAATTATGGTGTTTGAGTAAACTGACCATACAAGTTAAATTATACAGTGTGATACAGAAAATACAGATTTTGCACCAAATAAACATCTCTTCCTTTGGTCCCACATGGAAGCCAAAGTTTAAAAACACAGTTAATATCATACTCTACCCTTTATTCTGATCTACCCCAAACTCAACCAAGTCAATTTTGTTCATATCTCCAATTGAAGTCTGATCTCCTTTTTGGCTTCTTTAACAGTTGTTGCATGGGGCAATGCTGACACTCACAGGTGCCAAACCCTGGCTCCAAGTCCCAGGCACAACACAGACACCCAAAGCTCCAGCGACCGGCCAGGTCACCCACAAACAGCTCAGCATCTCAGAATTTAGAAAAAACTGTTACAACTCATGAATAGATGTGACTATTCTAGGAACCTTTACATAAGTCTTCCCCTGATAACCTATGCCCCCAGATCCAATTCTCAAGGTTTATACATTATTGTTAGTCCAAATTAGTGAGGCACTATAATGTTTGTCTTTTCATTTCTTGCTTATTTCACTCAACCTACTGTCCTCAAGGTCCATTCACCTAGGTGCCTACCTCACAACTTCATTCCTTCTGCTGCCACTCAGTATCCCATTGTATGTATACATCACAGTTCACCATTTGATTTATCAGTTGATGTATCCTTAGGCACCACCTCCATCCATTGAAAATCATGCATACTGCTGCCACAATCACCAGGGTGCAAATGTGCACTCATGTGCCCTCTCTCAGTTCCTCCAAGTACACAACCAATAACAGTGTTGCAGGACCATAAAGCAACCCCATACTCAGCTTCCTGTTGAACACCACACTGCCCCCCAGATGGGCTGCACCATTCTACTTCCCCACCAACAGTGACTAGGTACATCCCTCTCTCCACATTTTCTCCAGCAGTTGTATCCATCTGTTTATTTTTTAAACAGTTTTATTCACACACCATACAATCCATCCTAAGTAAACAATCAATGATTCCTAGTATAATTACATAGTTATGCATTTATCACTACAATCTATACAAGAACATTTCCATTTCTTCCACAAAGAAAGAGGAAGAGGAGAAAAAAATGAAGAATAAAAATACTTAGAAGAAAAAATAAAATGAAATAAAGTACAATGAAAAGGTCATACAACAACACCACCACCAAGAATCCCATACCACTCCCTTATACCCCGCCTTTTGTAGACATTTATCTTTGGTATATTGCCTTTGTTGCAAAGTGGAAGCATATTACAATGTTACTGTTAACTATAGTCTCTAGTTTGCATTGATTGTGTTTTCTCCTGTATGCCATCCAGTTTTCAATACCTTGCAATACTGACATTCATTTATTCTCCCTCATGTAAAAACATTCTTATTATTAGTACACTTAATCACCATCATTGACCACTCTAGGTTTCACTAAGTTCCAATCTTTATCTTCTTTCTTTCTGGTATCGTACATGCCCCTAGTCTTCCTCTTTTGCCCTTACTCACACTCATCTTTGTTCAAAGTACTTACAATATTATGCTACCATCAGACAGTATTGTGCTATCTATTTCTGGATCTATACAATCAATCCTGTTGGACATTCTGTACTCCTCCATATCAGATTCCTGACCTCTACCCTCTTTCTAGCTCATGATAACCTGTGTTCTCAACTTTAACTTTCAAGGTTCACTCATTAATGTTAGTTTATATTAGTGAGACCATAGAGTATTTGTCCTTTTGTTTCTAATTTCCTATCTGCCATTTTGTCTTTTGGATTTTATATGTCATATCTTATTTCATTTTTATTGTTCTTTTCTCTGTCTCTCTTTACCCTTACTGATAGTCTTCATTTCTACATTCTTCTCTGAAACTCTCTCTTCTGTCTTTTCCTATCTACATATAGTGCTCCATTTAGCATTCCTTATAGAGCAGGTCTCTTGTTCACAAACTCTCTCAGTGTCTGTTTGTCTGAAAATATTTTAAACTCTTCCTCAGTTTTGAAGGACAGTTTTGCTGGATATGGAATTCTTGGCTGGCAAGTTTTCTCTTTCAGTGTCTTAAATATATCACACCACTGCCTTCTTGCCTCCATGGTTGCTACTGAGAAACCCACACATAGTCTTATCCAGCTTCCCTTGTATTTGATGGATCGCTTTTCTCTTACTGCTTGTAGAATTTTCTCTTTGTCTTTGACATTTGATAGTCTGATTGTTAAGTTTCTTAGAGTTGGTCTATTTGGTTCTATTCTGTTTGAGGTATGCTGTGCTTCTTGGATCTATAATTTTATGTCTTTCATTAGAGTTGGGAAATTTTCAGTGATTATTTCCTCCATTATTGTTTCTGCTCCTTTTCTCTTCTTTTCTCCTTCTGGGACACCCATGACATGTATATTCATGTGCTTCATGTCATCATTCAATTCCCTGAGATGTTGCTCATATTTTTAAATTATTTTCCCTATCTGGTCTTTTGTGTGTAGGATTTCAGATGTCCTGTCTTCCGGTTCATGAATCCTTTCTTCTGCCTCTTCAAATCTGCTGTTGTATGTCCCCATTATGTTTTTCATCTCTTCTATTGTGCCTTTCATTCCCATAAGTTCTGCCATTTATTTTTTCAGCGTTATGAATTCTTCTTTATGATCACCCAGTGTCTTTTTTTTATCCTTTACCTCTTTTGCTATATTTTCCTTCAGCTCATTGATCTGATTTACAAGATTTGTTTAAAGTTCTTTAATTAGTTTTTTCAACTCCTGTATCTCATTTGAACTGTAATTTTGTTCCTTTGACTGGGACATATCTTCATTTTTCCTAGTGTGACTTGTAATTTTTTGTTGTCTAGACATCTGGTTTCCTTGATTACCCCAGTCATATTTTCCCAGACCAGATGGCCCAGTTCTCAGTAGGAGGGTGTAATCAGTATCAAGTTCCCCTGAGGATAAAACCCAGTAGGTTGTCAGACTTTCTAGACTCTGTGCTTTTCAGCCCACAGCTCCCCACTGGTGTAAAGTGGTATGGTGCCTTTAATTCTCAGCAGACCCTGTCCTGGCCAGGGCCCAAGGGTATCAGAAGCCAAGCTTAAGTTGTTTCTGTCCCACCCCACCCCCCAGGCCCTTGGGTCTTAATTCCCTGAGGGAGGATAGCCACTTGAGCTGGACTCCCCCGCTTTTCTTAGGGAAGATATGCCCTTTAGGGAATTATCTTGTATACTTGACTTCTTCCTTTGTCCCTCTGACTCTCTTAACTCCACCCTTGCTGGGGCAGCTCTGACAATTGAAAATGCCTGAGGCTTTCTCTAATGAGCTACTTAGAATGAGAGAAAAAAAGAAAAAAAGAATGAAATCCCTTCAGAGCCAGTCCCAGCCCCCCAGTTTCACCTCTCGACTGGAGTTAGTACCCAGTTCTATGTGCTCATTTTCTTGGGTCACAGCCATTTTCCAGTATTTTGAGTTCAGCTGTCTCCAAAAGCCTCTGTTTTTATTTTTTTTTCCATCAGTTCTTCCTCCTCTCTGCCAGGAAAGACCTCAGGATTCCTTTCCCGCTTGCTCTGGGTTTACCTGTGCTCATAGCTTATATTCAGTAGTCCAAATTTGTTAATTAAAATTGCAGTTGGAACTTGGTTAAGTTACTTTCCCTTGCCCCTAGTAGTGCTTCTTTTCCCCACAGGAAGTGTTCCCACTCATCCTGCAATGCCATTGGGGGATGGATGCCAACTCCACAGTTTGGGGAGTTTTACTTACAGTTCCATGCTGTAATCTCAGCCATTCCACCCATTCCATACTGGTGTAGGATGTGTGTCCAGTCATTGATGTCTCCCAACAGTTTTTCCAGACTATTTACTAGTTTTTCCTGGCTTTTATTGTTGCTCTAGAGGACTAACTAAATTCCTTGCCTCCCTATGCTGCCATCTTGCCCCAACTCCTCTCTTCTTTATTAGTTTTCAGCTATATACTTTTGTTATTTTCTTATTGTAGCAACTCATAATTGTGTTTCTTCTCTCCCACACCTTGTGAAAAGCTTATTCCCTCTGGCCCCCATCCAGCCTCTTGCACACCATTTTCTGTCTGTAGTTTCCTTTTCTTAGGGACTACAATATGCATAACTTACCACAATCTACTTCAGATGAATACTAATTAAATTCTGGCAAAATATAAAAACTTCATTCCAATATATCCCTATCACCTCCCTTCTTTATCACATTATTGATATAGATACTACACATATATTTGTTATAAATCAGTAATATAATACTATAATTATTGATTTACAATCTTATGTCTATTAAAAAGTTGAGAAAACAAAGCAAAAATTATATTTATAAAATCTTTTTATTTTAACTGACACATTTACTACTTCTAGTGGACTTCATTCCTTCCTGTGGAGTTGTCATTCCACATAATCCCTGGTATCATTTCCAGCTCCAATTTTGCTCTATTCCAACCTCCTTTCTCTATACTATTAATGTTACATATATTACGTCTTTATATGGTGACATCAGCAAAGAATTTTATAATTCTTATTTAATGTGATTTTCTTTTAAATCAGCTAAGAAAAGTTTACAATATATTTATATTGTCTTTTATATTTACCTGAATTATTCTTTTTACCAATAATTTTTATTTCTTCACATAGATTAAATTTAGCACTGAGGAACTTTCCTTTTAGCTAGAAGGACTTCCTTTTATATTTCCTGTAAAGTATGGGTGTGTGCTAACAACAAATTCTCTTACTCAGCTTACCTAGGAAAGTGTTTATTCTACCTTCATTTTTGAAGATTAGGTTTTCTGGATACAGAATTTATTGGTTAACAGTTGTTTTTTGTTTGTTCATTTATTTATTTTCTTTTTTTTTTTTACCATGGGTTTTACATTTATTTTTTAAATAAGGGGAAGGGCAATAGTTTTGTTTTGTTTTGTTTTGTTTTGTTTTGTTTTTCTATAAAGCATAGTGTTTATTGAGAAAATTCAAATGAGCAAATGGGAAAAAAATACCAAGTTCCACTACCCAGAATTTAGAACTGTCAGCATTTTGATGCATTTGAGTAATAATAGCAGGCAGTATTCATGAGGTCTTACTGAACACCAAGTACTCTACCAGACTCTTTATAGCACTGTCTCCTGTAACAGTGATGCTAAAGAGTAGGGATTATGTTTTATCATAGTTTTACAGCGGGAGGAATCTGAGGCTCAAAAATGTCTAAACATCTTACCCAAGGCCACAAAACTAGTAAATGGTTGAGCCATCATTCAGAACAATGTATCTCTGATACCAAAGCCCTTTTCCTTTATATACTAATTCTTACTTCTCTGTGTGTGGATGTGCATTTCTACCCAGAGGGTATTATTAATCCCTTTGGAGAAAAGGTGATGGGGGGGGCATGCCTCACTTTCTTGTTAACATTTTTAACTTAATCATGTGCCATAAACTTTTTAGGTTTCAAGATTTTCTGTTGCATAGGTGTCTAGTTATTTTTTTTTATTTTTTTATTTTTTTTTATGTTTTTTTTTTATCTTCATTTTATTGAGATATATTCACATACCACGCAGTCATACAAAACAAATCATACTTTCGATTGTTTACAGTACCATTACATAGTTGTACATTCATCACCTAAATCAATCCCTGGCACCTTCATTAGCACACACACAAAAATAACAAGAATAATAATTAGAGTGAAAAAGAGCAATTGAAGTAAAAAAGAACACTGGGTACCTTTGTCTGTTTGTTTCCTTCCCCTATTTTTCTACTCATCCATCCATAAACTAGACAAAGTGGAGTGTGGTCCTTATGGCTTTCTCAATCCCATTGTCACCCCTCATAAGCTACATTTTTATACAACTGTTATACAATGGGTTCTGGGTTGTAGTTTGATAGTTTCAGGTATCCACCACCAGCTACCCCAATTCTTTGGAACCTAAAAAGGGTTGTCTAAAGTGTGCGTAAGAGTGCCCACCAGAGTGACCTCTCGGCTCCTTTTGGAATCTCTCCGCCACTGAAGCTTATTTCATTTCCTTTCACATCCCCCTTTTGGTCAAGAAGATGTTCTCCGTCCCACGATGCCGGGTCTACATTCCTCCCCGGAAGTCATATTCCACGTTGCCAGGGAGATTCACTCCCCTGGGTGTCTGATCCCACATAGGGGGAAGGGCAGTGATTTCACCTTTCAAGTTGGCTTAGCCAGAGAGAGAGGGCCACATCTGAGCAACAAAGAGGCATTCGGGAGGAGGCTCTTAGGCACAACCATAGGGAGGCCTAGCCTTTCCTTTGCAGCAACCGTCTTCCCAAGGATAAAACCTATGGTAGAGGGCTCAACCCATCAAACCACCAGTCCCCTATGTCTGTGGTCATGTTAGCAACCATGGAGGTGGGGTAGGCCAATACCCCTGCATTCTCCACAGGCTCCTCAAGGGGGCACTACATCTTTTTTTTTCCTTGTTTTTCTTTTTTTTTTTTTTAACTTTCCCTTCTTTTTTAAATCAACTGTAAGAAAAAAAAGTTAAAAAGAAAACAAATATACAGTAAAAGAACATTTCAAAGAGACTATAACAAGGGAGTAACAAAAAGACAACTAACCTAAGATAACTGCTTAACTTCCAACATGTTCCTACTTTACCCCAAGAAAGTTACATAATATAGCAACATTTCTGTGAACTTGTTCCTACTACATCCATCAGAAATTAACAGACCATAGTCATTCCTGGGCATCCCCAGAACATTAAATAGCTTATCTGTTCTTCTTGGATTATTGTTCCCCCTTCCTTAATTGCTCTCTATTGCTAGTTCCCCTACATTCTACATTATAAACCATTTGTTTTACATTTTTCAAAGTTCACATTAGTGGTAGCATATAATATTTCTCTTTCTGTGCCTGGCTTATTTCGCTCAGCATTATGTCTTCAAGGTTCATCCATGTTGTCATGTTTCACGAGATCATTTCTTCTTACTGGCGTGTAGTATTCCATCGTGTGTATATACCACATTTTATTTATCCACTCATCTGTTGAAGGACATTTTGGTTGTATCCATCTCTTGGCAATTGTGAATAATGCTGCTATGAACATTGGCGTGCAGATATCTGTTCGTGTCACTGCTTTCCGATCTTCCGGGTATATACCGAGAAGTGCAATCGCTGGATCGAATGGTAGCTCTATATCTAGTTTTCTAAGGAACTGCCAGACTGACTTCCAGAGTGGCTGAACCATTATACAGTCCCACCAACAATGAATAAGAGTCCCAATTTCTCCACATCCCCTCCAGCATTTGTAGTTTCCTGTTTGTTTAATGGCAGCCATTCTAACCGGTGTTAGATGGTATCTCATTGTGGTCTTAATTTGCATCTCTCTAATAGCTAGTGAAGCTGAACATTTTTTCATGTGTTTCTTGGCCATTTGTATTTCCTCTTCAGAGAACTGTCTTTTCATATCTTTTGCCCATTTTATAATTGGGCTGTCTGTACTATTGTCATTGAGTTGTAGGATTTCTTTATATATGCAAGATATCAGTCTTTTGTCAGATACATGGTTTCCAAAAATTTTTTCCCATTGAGTTGGCTGCCTCTTTACCTTTTTGAGAAATTCCTTTGAGGTGCAGAAACTTCTAAGCTTGAGGAGTTCCCATTTATCTATTTTCTCTTTTGTTGCTTGTGCTTTGGGTGTAAAGTCTAGGAAGTGGCCGTCTAATACAAGGTCTTGAAGATGTTTTCCTACATTATCTTCTAGGAGTTTTATGGTACTTTCTTTTATATTGAGATCTTTGGTCCATTTTGAGTTAATTTTTGTGTAGGGGGTGAGGTAGGGGTCCTCTTTCATTCTTTTGGATATGGATATCCAACTCTCCCAGCCCCATTTGTTGAAAAGACCATTATGACTCAGTTCAGTGACTTTGGGGGCCTTCTCAAAGATCAGCCGGCCATAGATCTGAGGGTCTATCTCTGAATTCTCAATTTGATTCCATTGATCTATATGTCTATCTTTCTGCCAGTACCATGCTGTTTTGGCAACTGTGGCTTTATAATAAGCTTCAAGGTCAGGGAGTGTAAGTCCTCCCACTTCGTTTTCCTTTTTTAGAGTGTCTTTAGCAATTCGAGGCATCTTCCCTTTCCAAATAAATTTGATAACTAGCTTTTCCAAGTCTGCAAAGTAGGTTGTTGGAATTTTGAATGGGATTGCATTGAATGTGTAGATGAGTTTGGGTAGAATTGACATCTTAATGACATTTAGCCTTCCTATCCATGAACATGGAATATTTTTCCATCTTTTAAGTTCCCCTTCTATTTCTTTTAGTAGAGTTATGTAGTTTTCTTTGTATAGGTCTTTTACATCTTTGGTTAAGTTTATTCCTAGGTACTTGATTTTTTTAGTTGCTATTGAAAATGGTATCTTTTTCTTGAGTGTCTCTTCAGTTTGTTCATTTCTAGCATATAGAAACATTACTGATTTATGTGCATTAATCTTGTATCCCGCTACTTTGCTAAATTTATTTATTAGCTCTAGTAGCTGTATCGTCGATTTCTCAGGGTTTTCTAGATATAAGATCATATCATCTGCAAACAATGACAGTTTTACTTCTTCTTTTCCAATTTGGATGCCTTTTATTTCTTTGTCTTGCCGGATTGCCCTGGCTAGCACTTCCAGCACAATGTTGAATAACAGTGGTGACAGCGGGCATCCTTGTCTTGTTCCTGATCTTAGGGGGAAGGCTTTCAGTCTCTCACCATTGAGTACTATGCTGGCTGTGGGTTTTTCATGTATGCTCTTTATCATGTTGAGGAAGTTTCCTTCAATTCCTACCTTTTGAAGTGTTTTTATCAAAAAGGGATGTTGGATTTTGTCAAATGCTTTTTCAGCATCTATTGAGATGATCAATTGATTTTTCCCTTTTGACTTGTTAATGTGTTGTAATACATTGATTGATTTTCTTATGTTGAACCATCCTTGCATGGCTGGAATGAACCCCACTTGGTCATGGTGTATGATTTTTTTAATGTGTCTTTGGATTCGATTTGCAAGTATTTTGTTGAGGATTTTTGCATCTATATTCATTAGGGAGATTGGCCGGTAATTTTCCTTTTTTGTAGCATCTTTGCCTGGTTTTGGTATTAGATTGATGTTAGCTTCATAAAATGAGTTAGGTAGTGTTCCATTTTCTTCAATGTTTTGAAAGAGTTTGAGTAAGATTGGTGTCAGTTCTTTCTGGAAAGTTTGGTAGAATTCCCCTGTGAAGCCATCTGGCCCTGGGCATTTATTTGTGGGAAGATTTTTGATGACTGACTGGATCTCTTTGCTTGCGATGGGTTGGTTGAGGTCTTCTATTTCTTCTCTGGTCAGTCTAGGTTGTTCATATGTTTCCAGGAAATTGTCCATTTCTTCTACATTGTCCAGTTTGTTGCCATACAGTTGTTCATAATATCCTCTTATAATTTTTTTAATTTCTTCAGGATCTGCAGTTATGTCAACTTTTTCATTCATTATTTTGTTTATATGGGTCTTCTCTCTTTTTGATTTTGTCAGTCTAGCTAGGGGCTTGTCAATCTTGTTGATCTTCTCAAAGAACCAACTTTTGGTGATATTTATCCTCTCTATTGTTTTTTTGTTCTCTATGTCATTTATTTCTGCTTTAATCCTTGTTATTTCTTTTCTTCTACTTGGTTTATGACTGGTTTGCTGTTCATTTTCTAGCTTCTTCAGTTGATCCATTAGTTCTTTGATTTTGGCTCTTTCTTCCTTTTTAATATATGCGTTTAGTGCTATAAATTTCCCCCTTAGCACTGCTTTTGCTGCATCCCATAGGTTTTGGTATGTTGTGTTCTCATTTTCATTCGTCTCTATATATTTAGCAATTTCTCTTGCTATTTCTTCTTTAACCCACTGATTGTTTAGGAGTGTGTTGTTTAACCTCCAGGTATTTGTGAATTTTCTAAGTCTCTGATGCTTATTGACTTCTAATTGTATTCCATTGTGGTCAGAGAATGTGTTTTGAATAATTTCAATCTTTTTAAATTTATTGAGGCTTGTTTTATGTCCCAGCATATGATCTATTCTGGATAAAGTTCCGTGAGCACTAGAAAAGTATGTGTATCCTGGTGATTTGGGATGTAATGTCCTGCATATATCTGTTAAATTTTATTCATTTATCAGATTGTTTAGGTTTTCAATTTCCTTATTGGTCTTCTGTCTGGTTCATCTATCTATAGGAGAGAGTGATGTGTTGAAGTCTCCCACAATTATTGTGGAAACATCAATTGCTTCCTTTAGTTTTGCCAATGTTTCTCTCATGTATTTTGTGGCACCTTGATTGGGTGCATAGACATTTACGATTGTTATTTCTTCTTGTTGAATTGCCCCTTTTATTAGTATGTCGTGGCCTTCTTTGTCTCTCAAAACATCCCTGCATTTGAAGTCTATTTTATCTGAGATTAATATTGCTACACCTGCTTTCTTTTGGCTGTAGCTTGCATGAAATATTTTTTTCCATCCTTTCACTTTCAGTTTCTTTGTTTCCCTGTGTCTAAGATGAGTCTCTTGTATGCAACATATTGATGGTTCATTTTTTTTGATCCATTCTGCGAATCTATATCTTTTAATTGGGGAGTTTAATCCATTTACATTCAACGTTATAACTGTGAAGGCATTTCTTGAATCAGCCATCTTATCCTTTGGTTTATGTTTGTCATATTTTTCCCCTCTGTCTATTAATATCCTTTATTGTACCCATACCGAACCCCTTTAGTACTGAACCTTTCTCCAAGTCTCTCTGTCCTTTCTTTGTTTCTCTGTCTGTAGGGCTCCCTTTAGTATCTCCAGTAGGGCAGGTCTCTTGTTAGAAAATTCTCTCAGCATTTGTTTGTCTGTGAAAAATTTAAGCTCTCCCTCAAATTTGAAGGAGAGCTTTGCTGGATAAAGTATTCTTGGCTGGAAATTTTTCTCACTCAGAATTTTAAATATATCTTGCCACTGCCTTCTTGCCTCCATGGTGGCTGCTGAGTAGTCACTACTTAGTCTTATGCTGTTTCCTTTGTATGTGGTGTATTGCTTTTCTCTTGCTGCTTTCAGAACTTGCTCCTTCTCTTCTGTGTTTGACAGTGTGATCAGTATATGTCTCGGAGTGGGTTTATTTGGATTTATTCTATTTGGGGTTCGCTGAGCATTTATGATTTGTGTATTTATGTTGTTTAGAAGATTTGGGAAGTTTTCCCCAACAATTTCTTTGAATACTCTTCCTAGACGTTTACCCTTTTCTTCCCATTCTGGGACACCAATGAGTCTTATATTCGGACGTTTCATATAATCTATCATATCCCTGAGGTCCATTTTGATTTTTTCAATTTTTTTCCCCATTCTTTCTTTTATGCTTTCATTTTCCATTCTGTCATCTTCCAGGTCACTGATTCGTTGTTCAACTTCCTCTAGTCTTGTACTATGAGTGTCCAGAATCTTTTTAATTTGGTCAACAGTTTCTTTAATTTCCATAAGATCATCCATTTTTTTATTTAGTCTTTCAATGTCTTCTTTATGCTCTTCTAGGGTCTTCTTGATTTCCTTTGTATCCCGTACTATGGTCTCATTGTTTGTCTTTAGTTCTTTGAGTAGCTGCTCTAGGTGCTGTGTCTCTTCTGGTCTTTTGATTTGGGTGCTTGGGCTTGGGTTATCCATATCGTCTGGTTTTTTCATATGCTTTATAATTTTCTGTTGTTTTTGGCCTCGTGGCATTTGCTGAACTTGATAGGGTTCTTTTAGGATTTGTAGACCAATTGAAGTCCTTATCTCTAATTTATCAGATCTACAGCTTCGTGGAGTACACTTTCTCTAACTAACCAGCAGGTGGCGTCCGCGAGCCACCTGTTCTCCACAAGCCAGTTCTCCCCTGCTTAGCCTTTTTGGTGAGTGGGGGAGTGAGTCTTGTGGGGTCCAATTGGTGTACCAAGCTTGCGTGTGTAGTTGGTGTTGCCTGCCCTGTATGTGGGGCATGTTTCTGGGCAGTCAGGGAGTGGGGGTGGCCCTAACAATGAAATCTCCCTGGTGATCCTAGAGTTTTAAAGCTGCTGCAATAGTCTAATCCTTCAGTTCAGTCCTGCCACAGTTTGTCTCTGCCACTGACCCACAAGTCCTTGGTATTGGCGTATGGCTTCTGAGACTTGCAAGTGGGCCCCTCTTTCAGGCTGTGTACCCCGGGTCCTCTGTTGAGGGATGACTGTGCTATGTCACAGGTGAGTGCCGTCCCCCCAGGGCAGTTCTGGGCTGCTGGGCTGTGTAGGGAGGCTCCCAGTCTGCTGAAATGATGGCTGAATGGGGCTTTGTTAATTCACACTGCTCCACCTTCCCAATTCTGGGACAATCAGCTGAGGTTGCAGGGAAGGCTAATGTCTACGCCCAGTTTTGTGGTGTGTGCCTGTTATTTGGAGCACTTCCATCACACTGGGTTGTCTGGGGCAGCTCTGGGCTATGGGGCTGGCGATGGGCAGGAGTGTTTCCTGTCCACCAGGATGATGGCTGTGAGTGGACACCCCCCTTTTCTTGGGAAGTTGTGGTGTTTAGTGAATTTTCTCAGCCACTGGATTATTGCCTTTTGTCTCAGAGCTCTCTTAGTTCTGCTCTTGACTTGACCTGCCCAAATTGCAAGTCTTTGAAGCTTTCTGTATTGGGCTTCTTAGAGTAATTGTTTTAGAAAAAGAAAAAAGGATTAAAAAAAAAAAAAAAAAAAAAAGGGCCCTCCTCAGAGATCTAATGGGTTATTGAAATGCTAAGAGAAAAAGCAACCAGGGCCATTAAGGAAAGGTCCACAGGGCAGAGAGATCAGCTTTTCTTCGGGATTTGCATATGCGCCTCAAGGCCTGATCTCCGCCCTTCCCCTTTCTGTGTTCACCAGAACTCCAAAAATCCTCCGCTTTTATTTTGGAGTTTTTCATGTTTTTTTTTTCTATGCCTGTCTCCTCTCTGCTGGGCTGGCTGCTCTCAGATTCTCTGGTGTCTGGTCTCAGTCTATCTATGGTTGGAGTTTGGATCAGTAGAATGAGTTTCTGATAAGGGCTGCCACTGCAGTTCTCCCTTCTCCTTCCCGGAGCTGACAGCCCCTCCTCCCACGGGACTGAGCCTGGCAGGGAGGGCGCAGGTCCCCTGGCCGCAAAAACTTACAGATTTCGCTGATCTCAGCAGTTCCACGTTCTCATGAGTTTTGTATGAAGTATGCCCAAAGTCAGATTGCTCTGTGGTGTCCAGTCCACGCAGTTCCTGGCTTTCTACCTACTTTCCTGGAGGAGTAACTAAAACATACAGCTCACCAGTCCGCTATCTTGCCCCGCCCCCTATTTATTTTCTTTCAGCACTTTAAATGTCATCTTACTGGATTCTGTCCCCCATTATTTCCAATATGAAGTCAGATATTAATCTTAGTGTGGTTATTCTCTTGTTTTCAAGATTATCTCTGTGTATGTCCTCTTTTTCTTTTTCAGCAAACTTGTCTTTCAACAGTTTGACCATATTTAGATAAACTTGTTGAGTTTTTCAGATGTGTTGATTCACGTTTTTGCAATCAAATTTGTGAAGTGTTTAGTCATTATTATTCAATATTTTTTGCTCCTTTCTCTCCTCTCTGATACTCTCATTATATGTATTCTGGTATGATTGAAGGTCCCACAGGTCTCTGAGGTTCTGTTGATTTTTCTTCATTACTTTTTACTTTCTGTTCTTCATATCAGATAATTTCCATTGATCTATCTTTAGTTCTGCTGATTCCATCTTGTTTCAACCAAATTTGTTATTAAACCTGTTTAATGAATTTTTTCATTTAAGATAACCATACTTTTCAACTCCAAAATTTCCTTTTTTTTTTTTGAAATTTCTCTCTCAGATGATATTATTTATTTGAGAAGTCATTATTGTTAAACTTTCTTTTAATTCTTTAAACAAACATGGTATTCTTTAGTTCATTGAGCATATTTCAAAAAGTTGCTTTGAAGTCTTTCTGCTAAGTCTAATATCTGGACCCTTTCAGAGACCATTTCTATCGCCTCCATTTCTTAATCTGTATGGGTTATACCTATCTATTTCTTTACATGTCATAATTGTTGAAAAATGTATATTTTAGGTAATATATTGCAGCACCAGACAATATTGTTTCTCCCCTCCCCCACAATAATGTTGCTGTTTTTCCTGCATTTGTTTGTTTGCTTGCTTAGTGACTTGACTGGACTAATTCCATAAAATATATCTCTTGTAGTGTATGGTCACTGATGTATCTGCTCAGATACTTTTTGATTCTTGTTTTTATTTTTGATTCTGGCTACACAGAGTTGGCCCTGAGTCAGCAGAGCATACTGTTTAGCCAATAATTTCTCATAAGTTGTGCTTAAAACTGGGGAGAGGAATGGGAGATAGGATGTGTGAAACCCCAAACTAAAATTCAACAGAAGCCCACCATCCTTACAGAGTCTCAGTAGATTATTCTTGAATGCTTGCTTCTCAATTTGTGATATTCCGTGGTCAATATGTAGAGTCCTTAAATGGTTGTTGTTGACAATTTTTTTCCTGTTTTATCATTGTTTTTTTGTTGGGGGAGGAGAAAAAAATTGTCATTTCATGCTTCAATTTCTTACATCTTACATGTATATTAAGTACTATATAAACTTGTCTTTAGGAGATCAGTATTAGGCTTAGGGCAAAATTACATCATCTGAAGTTATTTGAAGAAATACAGCTCAGCCATTCTGCTTACAAATGTTGAAAAGAGCTGCAAAGTTAGAAATTAGAGCATTTACAATAGTTTTTAATCTAACTTCCCCCCTCACTTTTTAACTTACTATTCCATTAACTGTTGTTTAACATTTATCCTTAAGATAGGTTAAACATGTTACTATTTTGCATAAGTGGTCCCCTGGGTTGTGCATAAAACAAAATAAAATACACTGGCATCATACAATAAACTGTATTAGTATAAAAGGTTACAAAAATTGGTGAAAGTCAAAATAGAACTTTAGGTTAGAGGGGAGGGACCCTTTAATATTCATCTTTGAGCTTAAGGAAAAAATACAATCCTATACTGCATTTCACATCTCTTTAAAAAGAGGAATTGTTTAAGCAGCTTACATCTTTTCTATTACAATAAAGAACTTCTTACATTAGGATTTACTTTGAAAAATAGTTTACAACCATACCAATTATAACATACATACATTGGCACTTTAGCACAAAGGCAAACTTTAAAATTAATCTGGACCTTTAGAATTAGGCTATAGTATTGAAAACAGTCCATGGTCTTACATTCAGCAAATTCATGCTAAAATATTCTATTTTTGTAGGATAAAGGCCAACAAAATTTTACATTTGCTACAGGTTTAATACATATATTTACATGGTTCTTTCTTCCCCAGGTACATAAAACTTTTGCATTGCACAATTCCCCACTTAATGCCAGCCTCTACAGGGATCATTTGAGGCCAGATCACTGTCAAAAGCTTGTGCAGTGTTAGAATACAGAAAACATATTTTGAAAGCTATTCAGTGACCACCAAATACCGTTCCTATAAAAAATGGTTTTGGAGCATGTATTGGCAGATGCTTATCCACTGTTTGTAAGATCAGGGCCATCAGGATATACCTGCCTCATTCTAATAAGCCCCTAATGCCTTTTCCACATGAACCACAGTAAAACTTATTAAAATGTACTTAACTATTCATTATGAAAAATTCACATTTTCACTTGGCAGTGCATCAGGTTTTTGGCGTATTACTTGTTTGGGTGTTTGTAGAACATTCAACTTTCAAATGTTCAGCTAGTTCTCAGTCACTCTATGTCTTAGCTAGATGTTTATAATCTGATTCACTAGTTTTCAACAAGTAAATCTACTGATCCCTGAATGATAATTTTAAATTAGTAATTGCCTACAAAAAGCATTAGAAAAAGATTTTGTCATTCTCCAAATCTAAACTTGAATGTTTTCACTTGAGTTAATCAGTTAAGAAGTTAAGTTCAATCATTAATAATTTAGTTATTTAAAGTACCACTGATACTACCATTACCTTATAGTGCCCACAACACATAAAACGAGTGAGATGACGTCTAATCATATTTTCTATGTTAGCAGTTTTACACAAATAGAGTAATTCCCTAATGACTTTGTTACAGACTGACTAATCTTAAATGTGATGCCTAAATTTAAACATTAGTACTTCCTTATTTTATACCTGTACCTTAAGTAATATTTTAGGTTGAAATGTCATTATTTCCTTGTCAGAAGAATTAAAGGAAACAGGAATCCAATGGCTTAGTGGTTTAGGAAGAATACTTGGTGATGGCGGCTCACTAAATTTGGCTCCAGCGTAGTTCTGACTAGTTTGAGACTTAAAAAGTAAGCTGGAACTTGATAAGCTAGAGTTCCAATTTTGATTATTTGAAAAATGTACTTTGTTCTTCCCCTCGTTGTGCGTGGCCTGCCATGCAGCTGCTGATGAGTTGTAACCATGTCCTCTTTCTTTTTTCTTATGAACAATCTTCATCTGGGAATTCTGGTCCTTGGTCTTCTGTGTATTAAGCTGCTGCTGGTTCTTACTGACATTTCCAGATTGGGAAACTGGAATGTTGTACCTCTCTTCACCACCGATCTTCAGGTTCTTTGACACCTTTCAGCCTGCTTTTCAGATTGCAGGATTTCTACTACCATCCCCTTCCTTGTTGCCAAGCCTAGGATAATAGGTTTTGCTTTCTGACAGATCCTTTCCTTTGCCTGAATACAGAAGTTTTCATGGGCCAATCTGGTGAGTACAGCCTAGCAGCTAAGGCCAACATCTGAGTTTCCTCAGCACTCAAATTAGAAGTCCTATGACTTCAAACTCAGAACCGCAACAGCAGCAGAACCTGTTCAACAATGAAGGCTCCCTCCCCTTCCAGGGAGAAACGAGGCATGGAATGAACAAAGCCCAAGAGCACCAACGAACTACCTTGCTGACCACACCACCATCTGCCAACCCAACCACCCCTTTCTCTATCATTGTTTTTTTTTTTAATTCAGTTGTATTGAGATACATTCGCATACCCTACAATCATTCACAGTGTACAATCAGTTGTTCACAGTACCATCATATAGTTGTGCATTCATCACCACCATCAATCTTTGAATATCATTGGTTTTTAAGGAAAGGTTGGTTGAGTTCTTCCCTCAGTCATTCCTGTAGTCCTGCCAAGTCCTTTGTTCTTACCTATAAATGATATTGAGAAGTGGCACTCTCATAAAAGTAGCATCATTTTAATGGAAACTTAAACAGAGCCTTGATTCTCCTCCATGTAGCTAGATTAGGCATCTCATAGCATGGAGTCTGTGTTCCATGCAGAAAGTGTTCCAAATGTCAAGCTTCCTGTGCTCTTCATTTCAGTGTTCTAACTACATTCTCTACTACATTGTAATTAAACAGTGTATTTGGAGAGAGGGGGAACAAATGGGTCTGTTCAATTTTCCATCTTAATCTGATATCCTACTAGGTTTTTCCTAGGAACCTACATTTATATACAAAAATAATAAAGAGTTGTGGTTACTTTTGATCTTATGATATAATAAAGTCTTTGTTATATCCAGCTACCTTTGTTTGATCCTTAACATTAAAGAAGAGTACAAAAAGGAGCCTGTGTAAATATTGTGTTTACCCAAACAACAGGACTACATTTATTCACTTTATGTCAGTCATATCTAAGTACCTTGTACCCAGGTCATTTTTAAAAATTTCTCTCTTTCTGAGATTTTTCTGGGTACCAGAGATAATGCCTATATACAGCATTAGCAATGTCCTTCTAAGGAAAAAAACAGAAAGAAATAGACCTGTTATGAGACATGTTTTATGTTTACAAATATAAAAATTACCCTGTCAGTGTGTTTGGTACCTGTGCACTTTTTTTACTGGAGCAGTATTTTCTATCAAGAAGGGCACTGTAATCTTGGAGACTGTCCTTTTCTTACTTAGGTGTTTCTTCTGTATTAGTGAAGTATTTTATTTCTGCTTCTCAATGAATTAATATCTGTAGTCTAGGCTCCTATATTATTTATATTAAAAATTTTCCAATCTGTGTTACTTTGAATTACCCAGAAACAGTCACTGAGATGAGAAGTGCTCCTATGGGAGAAACCAGTCAGAGAGTCAGAGAGAAGGAGGAGTCCAAGCAATGGTGCAATATCAGGTAAAATTGTTGCAGAAGGCAGCTTCAGACTGACCCCATAGGAAATCTCTGGAGAATAAGTTATTGTCTTAGAATAATTCTGACCTGTAAAAGGGAGCTTCATATTAATATTCTTGTAGTTGGCAGTCATTGCGTTAGATCACATATGTAAGTCCTTATACTCACCAAGTTTTCTGGACAAAGTGATTGTAGTATCAGAGGGAAGTCCTTAAGAAAAAAAAAGCCACAGGACATGGACCTTGAAATGCAAGCAGGAATTCTACAAAGGGTCTAGATAAAGCACTGACATTACAAAACTATCTCTGCTCAAGAGTATCACACTTCCAACAAGGATTTACAACATGGATCAGATCACTAAGTTTCCTTTACTTATTCAAAGTATTTGGTGTGAATACCCAGGGACTAGGAGTCAGGAAGTTGGGGCAATAGTTTGCTTAACTCTAATCATCCTTGCTGTGAAACATTTATTTAGTTCCTTGTACATCTCTTATGTTCATTTGGATTGAAGGATCTCTAAGGTTCCTTCTAGCTCTGACTTCCTAGATCCATATTTAGATATTATGCATAGATATTAGCCATGCAGAGCCACATACAAAACAATATATGTCTTCCCTCCAAGAGCAAGAAGTCTGAATATATTACAAGACTTTGGCTTTGGAAGTTAAATGACAGCATCCACCTTGTTCCTAGGTAGGTTTGTGTGATGGTTAATATCATATGTCAACTTTGCTAGGTTATGGTGTCTAGTTGCTTGGTCAAGTAAGTGATGGCCTTACTTGATTGTTACTGCAGGGGCATTTCATAGATAGATTAGCATCTATAGTCAGTTGAGCACATCTACAGGCTGATTGCATCTACAATCAGCAAATGAGATTGCGCTCAACAATGAGAGGAGTCTCCTCAACCAATCAGTTAGAGGTCATAAAGAGAACTGAGAATTCCAGCAGTCAGAAAGATGAAATTCTGCTTCTTCTTTATGCAGCCAGTTTCTCCTGGGGACAACAACCTCACCTTCTTTGGAGTTTTCAGCTTGCAGCCTACCCTACAGAGTTCAGATATGCCAGATTTCAGAATCACTCTTTTCAGAGTCTCCAGTTTGAAGCCTGCTTTATGGAATTCAGACTTGCCAACCTCCATGGTCGCATGAGCCAATTTCCATAAAAAAATCTTAATATTTCTATTATATATACGTATTTTATATGTACATTCATTACATAGATATTACATGTATATATAAATATACATATATTACATACATATATACAACAAGCATATACAGACATTCTGCTTCTCTGGGAAAACCTGACTACTACAGCTGGAAGATGAAGAAGATCTCTAATTTATAATTATTTTACTCAAACTCCTTGCTTTAATAGTCATCACATGAATATTAATTCATTTACTTCAACTTTGCCTTTTACTCTGGGCTTGGTTCTCTCCCTGTATATCTCTTTTTCTTTTTACCTTTATTTAGCATTTTCACCAACTTGCCTTTCTATCCAAGAAAGAGTCTGGCTCAGTGGATTCTATAAATGGATTCTATAAAAAATAGTTTTCTTTCTAAGCAATTTGAATTCATCTAGGAGTGCTCATAGATCCTGTCTTAATCCCTTAAGCTGTCTCTGTACTTGATCTCAGAACCAAATTCCATTTGTCTCTTTAATCCCTGTTGTTGTGAACTATCTTTATTTTTGTCTCAGTGAACACAGGGATCAAATAATAACAATAAAAAGAAGTATGATATCTTATTTGGTAAAATGGACTATGACTGGAGCAATTTTATTGACTAATTCATTCATTCATTTAACTATGCAGCAATGTTTAAATTTTTTTTAATTTTTTACTGAAGGCTTCAAATGCAAATTGGGCTTAAAAGTAAGGTTTCCATATATTGAAAATTCAGAATGTTTCCACTGAAAGACTGAATATATGACAATATATACATGACAATAGAACTCTTATCCATAATCTCTGCAGCAACACGTCCAGGAAGCAAACTACAACCTCTGTAGCAACTGGCCCAGAATGATCGGGACTTGGTCAGTGACTGCCAGGTTCCCTATTTTCTGCCACCACTTCCAATTCAGAAACAACCTGAGAAAGCAAAATATGTCCCCAAATCAATCACATAAGGTATCCTCTTTCTAGTTAACCCACATCCAGCTTTTCCATGCCAAAACCTCCAACCAAAGAACACCTGAAGCCTTCCTTTATTTTAAATATATAAATATATATATAAAACGCACACACACACACACACACACACACACACACATTATTATAAAGTTTTCCAAACCTTCTGCCTTCCTTAAGTCTCTGCCAGACACAAGTGATGGAGACTGACTCCCGTGCCAGCTTCTGTTTGTTCTCACTGGAATGGTCTTCGTTTATTTCCACATCTCATGAACTTAATCAGCATTAATACTTGTGTTTCTAATGATGACTTGGCAGATGTAAGTATATAGTTTTACAAGACAGTACTTCCTCTTAGTTCATACCATCTTAAATCAATTGTTTCCCCTTGTTGCTCTAAAGAATCAGTGGAATTATCATTTCCAGTTGGTAAGCAGTGAAATGGTGCAGCAAGGTGATGGAATGGTATGTTGGTGTTCCATGATGTGAGAGAACAACAAGGAAGGTTCATATCAATGTGAGCCTCAGTTTTCTTCATCTGTAAAATGGGAAATTGATATATGCATCACATAACTCAGTAACTAACAGATAGAGGTTCCCAGTAAAAGGTCACTAACATGTCCTTGTTCAGTTTAGCCAAAAAGAAGGGCCTTAGATCTGAAGTATCATTTCTTTGGAGTGTCTGTGGATGATACTCCATCCCAGAGGTGTGCATGTACTTACATTTTATTCCCTTCCATTATTCCTACATACTTACCATTAAATGTGCTCTAAAAGGTTGGACTTCAGAGGCTGAAACAATTTCAGGAAGAACCCTGGGCCTTGAATCAGAAACTGAAATCTAGTTGCACCTCTGTCATTGATTATCCAGTATTCATTGTCCTCATGTCAAGGTCATATCTTTACAGTAAACATGTGTAATTAGATGATTTCTAACCTCTCCTGGCTGCACTCTGAACTGATGTAACTTATTATATGAAGATTGTGTGAAACACCAACCAATGAAAAGAAATGTAAATCTCTACAAGATATTTAGAAACTGTTATCAGGGAACTTGCAAACCAGCATAAAATAATTCACCTAAATATAAAAACTTTTTCAAACTAAACCATCCCCTAATATGAACATTAACATCTTTAGGATTCTGATATGACTTTGATAAACACAAGAAAATTAAAGAGATTCTTCAGGGCTGTTTTGTGGGGCAGGATTGGCGCTGGTGGTAGGTATAGGAAACTATGCATACATGAACATAATATGGAAGTAGGAGTTTTCTCAGGTCCTGAACACCATCTGGGGACCCTGTAGCATTCTTATTAAGATATAGAAAACCTGTTAGTAGTGGATGTTTCAAAGTCACTCGGAATGTTTCATTGCTCATGAGTTTTATTGGCTTCAATAACATAAACCACAGGATTTTTTTTTCACTTTTCTTGGCTTTTTTGGGCAGAAATGCCCATCTATCTATTGGCATCCTCCCGGCAACATTCTGAGGAAACTGCTGATTTTGCAATTAACAAAGGTAACTTTCACTTCTATAACATTTTCCTGGAGTTACATATTGAATTAATTAATTAGGGGTCCCAATCCTAGGTAAAGATAGTCAGTTCCCTTGTTGTCATAAACAGGTTACTTGAATTTTTTTGGCAAGTTCCAGTCAACTTCTACATTTTACAGTTCCTTGACTTTTCTTTTCTTTTCTTTGTACACATCACCATAGTAGAACTGGCTTATAGCTCCCAAATTTCTATAGAGAAGGACCTTTATATCCCATACAATCCTGATGAAATAAAAATATTTCTAAGGACTTTTGTACTTTCATGAGACATTTTCCTAAATCTTTTCATAACAAATCTCCCACTCCCCTGCCCCTGCCCCCTCTCCCCTCTCTCTCCTCCCCATCCCCTTCCACCTTCCACCTTCCCCCCTTCTCCCTTCCCACTGTCTGCCTTTCCCCTTCCCACTTCTCCCACCCCCCCCACCCCCCTCTCTGGCCAAAATTCTGACAGCACTAGGCACCTGTAGTCAGGGGATTCTCTTTCCTCCAGATATGTAGCCTTGACCATATATTACATCAGAGTGCACTGTCACCAAATCTGAGACCTCCATAGTCACAGAGTAATTCCCACCTACCCAGGAGTGCATGAGAGGCCAGGTCCATCCTAAACTCTACACTAATAGAAGGTCAGTAAATTGCCTACAGTGGCAGAGGTTAGTTCATCTTGTTATGGCTATCAGCAAGTGTTGCTGCTTCATTAGTAGGGACAGAATCTAAAATGCACACTGAGTTGGGTTCGATGCCAGGCCTGCATATTCACTCTGGATAAGACAGTAGGGATGATGAAACTTATTGTTCTGCTGTAATTCATGGCTTAGTTGGCTCCTTCTTTTCCAAGACAGACAGAACCAATATCACAGATCTGATTATTTCTCTGAATGAACACTTTCAGAAAACAATAATTTTTATGGATTGCTTGTTAAGGTAATACTTGACAAAGACATGGACTTTCAAATTCAACTAACCACACAATCCACCTGAACAATCCATGCAGAAAAGTGTGAAATGGTCCCTGCTGGGAAAGGGCTGAGCAATGAGTCACAAACTCACAGGCACAGAGATCCTCTCACTCCTTCCTTTCCTCCTGCCTGTGGCTCATACTCACCAACAGAGAAGGATGGTGAGATTTTTCACAAATGCAAATGTGGATAGGGTGGGCTTAGGTTGTTTGCTGGAGGGTTTGATTCTTTAATATCTTTTCAGGGGGAGGGGTGTTAATTTTTAATATATACCAGATTTCTTTATAAATGACATTTATCTCTTCTTTCATTTACCTATTACCCTTCCAAATAATTTAACGTGAATTAAACTGAAGGGGTCAGTATGCTTAAGTCAATACTGGCTATATTGATACAGTGATGTTAGATAATGAAGACAGTCACAACAAAAGAGAAAAAAATGAAAGAAGAGAGAAAAGAAAACAGAAAAGAGAGAGAAAATATTAAAAAGGAATGACAAAAAAAAAAACAAAAACAAAAACAAAAACAAAAAACAGTCAACTGAGGATGGTGGATCCTTTTGGTACCTAAATAATATTAGGGTTTTTCTGGCACTACTGGATGAGATTTATTATTAGTATTATTTAATAAACATGCTTTCTTCTTGGTATATATATATCTGAAATATGCTTAAACATCCTAGGGTTCCAGCTACTCAATGAGCTCTTCCCACCTCCATTCCCCCCACACCTAGACAAGGAGAAAGTCCATTTGCTCTTCCATGCTACACTAGAACAATGAGCTGTGCTTTGAAAATCTGGAATAGGTTACTCTTTCAGTTCTCCAGGGCTCACCTATGACCAGCAAAGGATCAAATGCTCTATGGAGTTATAAAGAAAGTAGAAATCAGGATAACAGCTCCAAGAAGACCTAGAAGGGTCCCTGCTTAAACCATCTCAACGTAATTCCTTGAGATTCTACACAGAAAACATTTAAACTGATAGAAACACCAATGATTAGTCAAAAATAGGTACATGACACCAGCCACATGAATTATGAAATAAAAGTCACTGTTTATTTTGTTTTGAACCAATGTAAACATCACAAATTGTCATCAAGATACAAAATACAACCAAAGAACATCTTTGAATGCCACCTCATATTGGGATCTTCCCCTTTAAAGTCAAAATGTGCAACATCACAATGTCCCCAGATGCAACAGCAACATATTGCAGTGATGTGTTTCATATGAAACCTGCCCTGAGGGGTGGAATCAGTATAACCAAAATAATAGCATAGTTAATACGGCTAGGAAAGGTATTTACTCACCAATTGAATGCTCAAAAGAGTACTTAGATAACCTGATTTGGTGACGTCAGGCGCCTTACCCAAAAAACTGCCTCAATTCATTCTGAAAAATGTTATCTTTTGCAACCTTTTATGGTAATACACCAGTTATAGAGTCATATTCAACCCTAGTGTGCATTTTAGATGTTATCTCTTACTGAAGCAGCAATCCTTACTCACAGTCACCACAATTTGAATGGCTTCTGCTACTGAAGAGACTTGATTGGCTTTCAAGATAAGTATAATGGGGTTAAAAGCAATTTAAGCTGATTTTCAAAAGAAAATCTACCTTATCTGACATCAGAAGTTTGCAATTATTCTATAATAGATATTATTTATCAAGCACTATGTGCTTGCTGTCAATGGGCTTTGCACATATTCTCTCATTTAATCTTCACAGAACCAGAAGATATTTTTTTCTCTACTAATCTAATTTTGATGTAATAATTATATTTAAAATACCTGACTGGAGTACTACATTTTATTTTCAGGCTTTAAAAATAATAGCTAAGTGTTATTGTCATCCTTCCATGCCAACCCAAATCTTCACCTGTGGATCTTTGGAAGTCAATGCTAGACAATACAATGACCTTCAAATATCTATATATATCTATAAACAACCTGATTCGTAGGGTAATCATATCTCTTAATCTAATTACAGCACATTTCCTACCACTGTTTATCAGTGGGAAATGAGTGTTTTCCAAGAAATCACTTAACCAATAGGCATCACCTGCAGAAGGTTGTATTAATTTCCATGATGAATAAATTGTAAGATTACCTAAAACAGTATGGTCATGCACTTAAATCTTTATAATCAATTTAGGATTCTAATTTTTAGAATATACAATACTATAAAAGCCAGTGGGAGGTATCTTCAGAAAGGAACTGTGTTTCAGAAGAATTTAAAGGTAATATTGTAAAGGACTATAAAAACATCAACGTTCTATATTTATAGACAGGATAAGTTATATGGTTGACATAATAATGAATACATTCAAAATAGAGTTAAAATAATAAGGACATTACATTTTATAAGGATTTGCAGTTAATTTCTTTCTCTTACTCTGGCTTGATAACGGCTCTCTGAAGTAGTTAAAGCAACAAAGTGCACCCTTTTATGTTATTTGAGAAAATAAAATAATCTCTGGGTGACTGATACATCAGCTTTGCCAGTTTGCAACTGTTATGTACCCCAGGAAAGAATATGTTCTTTAATGCAATCTTGGGGGGCAGACTTATTATGGCTAGGACATTTTGATTGGGTTATCTCCATGGAGATGTGACCCACTGAACTGTGGGTGAGAACTTTGATTAGGTTATTTCCATGGAGGTGTGGCCCTGCCCAATCAGGGTGGGTCTTGATTAGTATTGGAGTCCTTCAGGAGCTGAGAGCCCACACAGACCCAGACTTTGGATATGCTTGTAGATGCAAATAGAAGGACATTTGGAGATGCTAAGCTAAGAGATGAAACTCAAAGATTGCCCCAGAGAAGCTAAGAGAGGACCTCCCAGATGCTTAGAGAGAAATGCCCTGGGAGAACAAGCAGGGATGCACTGGAGCTGAGAAAGAGAAGCTAAGACAGACAAAAGCCCAGAGACATTTTGGAGAAATCTATATTGAAACCAGAACCTAGGAGCAAAGGACGAGATGCCAGCCATGTGCCTTCCCAGCTGACAGAGGTGTTCCAGATGCCATCAGCCTTTCTTCAGTGTAGGTATCCTCTTGTTTATGCTTTATTTGGCCTTAGCACTATAAATATGTAACCAAATAAATCCCTTCTATAAAAGCCAATCCATTTCTGGTATTATGCATAACAGCAGCTTTAGTAAACCAAAACACTAGCCTACTTTTAATAAGGCCTGGTATTATCCCCCCAAATTTCAGAGATATGCTGGGCCATCAAAGATGTTGAATGGTGGCTAGATGGAGACCTCACTAGATAAAAGGAATTAAATGGCACTGCTTTAGATGCTCTTGAACTAAATTATTAGACTAAGGTCCCCTTAATGTTTTCAGATTTGGTTTAGAGAACAACTCAAGAAAATGAATGTATCTTATGATTAAGATATTTTTTCACCATTTCTAATCCCACCTGACCCATAACTACTATTTTTCTACATTCCATTAAATTCAACAAGCATGGAAATTCTGGACTCTGAATAGAAATGGATTGAAGAAGCAGAACCAGAATGCAAGAATGTTCAAGGACAAGCAATCAAGAGGAAAGGGCAAGATGGTGGCACAAGGAGGTGTGGAACTTAATTAGTCCTCTGGATCAACTAGCATATAGCCAGGAACAACTAATAAATAGTCTGGAACAACTGTTGGGGGACATCTGTGACCAAACACACATTATACACCAGTCTGGAATGGGTGGAAGGGCTGAGATCACAGCATAAGAACTGTAAGTAAAGCTCCCCAAACTGCGGAGATGGCACCCCTCCCCTATTGGCATGGCTGCCTAAGCTGAAATACTTTCCTGTGGGAAAAAGAAGCTGTCTGCTAGGTACAAGGGAAGGTAGCTCAACCAAGCTCCAACTGAGGTTTAAGTTAATGACTAGTGAATACAAACTATGAGCACCAATAAACCCAGGGCAAGCAGGTAAGGAACCCAAGGCTTCTCCTAGCAGAGATGAAGTGGGGCTGATGGAAAAAAAAAAACACACACACAAATAAAAGAGGCTTCTGGAGTCGGCTGAGCTCAGAATACTGAAAAAGGGCTGTGTGCTAAGAAAAGGGGCACATAGAACCAGGCACCAACTCTGATTCTTGACTGGTAACTAGGGGGCTGGAGACTGGTTCTGAAAAGGGGATTCTTTCTATTTTTCTTTTTTTTTTTTCTCATTCTAAGTAGCTCATTAGAGAAAGCCTCAGGCATTTTCAAATTGTCAGCACTGACCCAGCAAGGGTAGAGTTAAGACAGTTAGAGAGAAAAAGGAAGGAGTCAAGTGTAGGAGACAAACTCCTAAAGGAATTATCTTCCCTAATAAAAGTGGATGGTGGGGGCCCAGCCCAAGTTGCTGCCCTCCCTCAGAGGCCTCAGACCCTAGCATCTAGGGTGAAAAAATACAGAAACACCTTAAGCCTGGTTTCTGACACCCTCAGCCACTGGCAGGGGCAGGGTTTACTGAGAATTAAAGGCAACACACCTCTTTACACTGGTGGGGAGCTGCAGGCTGACAAGCACCACCTGCTGGGCAGGATAGGAAAAGCACAGTGTCTAGAGGCCTCAAAGGAAAGTCTGACAATCTGCTGGGTCTCATCCTCAGGGAAACCTGATACAGATTACACCCTCCTGAGACAAGAGCCCATTTTGTTTGGGAAAATCTGATTGTGGTAATCAAGGAAACCAGATACCTAGAAAACAAAAAATTACAAATCACCCTTTGAAAAATGAAGGTATGTCCCAGTTGAAGGAACAAACTTACACTTCAGATGAGATACAGGAGTTGAGACAATTAATTAAAGATCTTCAAACAAATATGCAAAATCAATCAAAAAATCAAATCAGCAAGTTGGGGGAAGATATCACAAAAGAGAGAAGGACATAAAGAAGACATTGGGCAAACATAAGGAAGAATTTGAAAGTTTGAAAAAACAATTGGCAGAACTTAAGGAAATGAAAGGCACAACAGAAGAGATGAAAAACACAATGGCAACATACAACAGCAGATCTGAAGAGGCAGAAGAAAGGATTTAGGAACCAGGGGACAGGACATCTGAAATCTTACACACAAAAGAACAGATAGGGAAAAGAATGGGACAATATGAGCAAAACCTAGAGTGGTCAATGATGGTGATTAAATATACAAATATAAGAATGTTTTCAAAGAAGGAGATCAAATGAATGTCAACATTGCAAGGGGTTGAAAATTGGATGGTATAAGGGAAAAAATACAATCAATTCAACTAGACTCTATAGTTAATGGTAACATTGTAATATGCTGCCATTAATTGTAACAAAGGCAATATACCAAAGCTAAATGTCTCTAAGAGGGGATTCTTGGTGGTGGTGATGTTGTCTGACCTTTTCATTGTATTTTACTTTATTTTAATTTTTCTTCCATCTTTTATATTTTTATTCTTCATTCCCCTCCTCCTTTTCCTCTCTCTTTGTGGAAGAAATGGAAATGTCCTCTTATAGGTTGTGGAGGTGAATGCATAACTATGTGGCTATACTGGGAATCATTGATTGTTTACTTAGAATGGATTGTATGGTGTGTGAATAAAACTGTTTAAAAATAACAGAGGGATACAGTGCTGAGAAAATGTGGAGAGAGGGATGTACTTATTCACTGTTGGTAGGGAAGTAGAATGGCACAGCCCACCTGGAGGGCAGTGTGGTGGTTCCACAGGAAGCTAACTATGGGGTTGCCATATGGTCCTGCAACCCTGTTATTGAGTATATACTTGGAAGAACTGAGAGCAGGGACATGAAGGGATATTGCACACTGGTGTTTATGGTGGCAGTATTCATGATTCACAATGAATGGAGGTGATTTAAGGGTACATTGACAAATAAAAGGAATGGTGCATTGACAAATAAAAGGAATTGAACAGCAACAAGAAGAAATGAAATTGTGAGTTATGCAACTAGGTGAATGGACCTTGACAACAGTATGTTGGGTAAAATAAGACAGAATAAAAAAGAACAAACATTATAACCCCTCACTAATATGGAGTAACTATAATGTGCAAACTCTGAAATTTGAATCTGAGAGCGTAGGTTATCAGGGGAAGGTGTATGGTAAAGGTTCTTAGATTGTAAGCTTGTGCAGCAGTCACTTCTATTCATGAGTTGTAATGATTATTTCTACATTCTGAGATGATGAGCTATTTGTGTATAACCTGGTCAGTCCTGGGGACTTCAGGTATCTGTGTGACACCTGAGCCAGAGTTTGGCAGCAATGAATGTCAGCATTACCCCATACAGCAAATGTTAAAAAAGCTGAAAAAGAGATCAGACTTTAATTAGACATATGAACAAAATGGACTTGGGTAGGATTAAGGTAAACCAGACTAAAGGGAAAAGGATGATTTTGACTGAGTTTTAAAACTTTAACTCCTATGAGAGACCAAAGGAATTGATGCTTATTTGGTTGAAAATCTGTATTTTCTGTAGCACACTCTATAATTTACCTTCTATGGTCAGTTTATTCAAACTCCATAATTACATGGAACTTTGAATAGGGAGTGGCATCTTGTTGGTTTGTACAGATTAGTATGAAGTCCTGATACATCCCAGAGTAATATGTGCAGAGAATAAAAATGTATTTGCAGAGAGGCAAGATGGGGGCATAGAGAGGGGTGGAGTTTATTTAGTCCCCTGGAGCAACTAATAAACAACAGGAACAACTAGTAAGTGATCTGAAATAACTGCTGGGGGACAACCGTGACTGTCCACACATCATGCACCAGTCTGGATTGGGTGGAGTGGCTGAGATTGCAGCATAAAATCTGTAAGTAGAAACTGTGGAAATGCACCAAAAGCCCCCTCCCCCCATGGCAGGCTGAGCTGCAAAACCTCACTGTTGGAGAGACCAGCAGTCCCAGAGTGAGTGAATATAGCTCAGCCCAGTTCCAATTGGGGTTTCAATTAACAAATGTGGACTGCTGAATACAAGCTACAAAAATAACAAGCAGACAGAGGCTTTTAGTGATGACTGACCTTAAAGAGCCAGAAAACTCGTGTATCTCAGGAAAGGGAGCCCAGAAGACCAAGTACTATCTCTGGCTGACAGGTGAAACTGGGGGACCATGAACTGGCTCTGAAAGGGGGCTTTCTTTCCTTTTTTCTCTCTCTCAACCTGAGTGGCTCAGTGAAGACAGCCTCAGCCATTTTCAGTTTGCAGTACTCTGACCCAGACAGGGGTGGACATAACAGAGTCAGAGACACATAGAGCAATTCAAATGCAGAAGATAACTCTTCACTATGAGGAAGGAGGTAGGGCCCAGCTCTACTGCCACCTGCCCTTCAGAACTCAGATCCCAGAGCCTGCGGAAAACAGCCAAACAGAAACTAAAAGGGCTACACCTCCTTAGACAAGTCTGGAGCAACAGGCTGACAGGCTCCACTTTCTTGGCAGATTAGGAAAAATACAGTGGCTAGAGACCTCACAGAAAAGCCTTTCAATCTCTAAGACACACCCTCAGGCAGACTTGAAACTGAATATAACCCCATTCTGATATTTGAACCCATTCTGATCTGGGAAAATCTGATTGGTGTAATCAGGGAAGCCAGATGCCTAAACAACAGAGGTCTACAAACTACACTGGGAAGGGTAGAGATATGGTGCTGTCAAAGGAAGAAACTTACACTTCAATCATGATACATTTGAGATATTGTTTCATTTTAATGAAACAATCAATTAAATATTTTCAAAAAATATGCTAAATCAAATAAAAAACCAAATCAACGAGTTCAGGGAAAATGTGGCAAAAGAGATGAAGGATGTAAAGAAAATACTAGGTGAACATAAGGTAGATATCAAAAGTTTGAAAAAACAACTGGCAGAATCCATGGAAATGAAAGGCACAACACAAGAGATGAAAAACACATTGGAGACATACAACAGCAGATCTCAAGAGGCAGAAAAAAACACTCAGGACCTGGATAACAAGACACCTGAAATCCTACACACACAAAAGAACAGATAGGGAAAATAATGGAAAAATATGAGCAACATCTCAGAGAATTGAATGACAACATGAAGTGCATGAATGTACATATTATGGGTGCCCCAGAAGGAGAAAAGGAGGGAAAAGGGGCAGAAGAAATAATAGAGGAAATACTCAATGAAAATTTCCTATCTCTTATGAAAGATACAAAATTACAGATCCAAGAAGTGCAGCATATCCCAAACAGAATAGATCTGAATAAACCTATGCCAAGGCACTTAATAGTCAGATTATCAAACATCAAAGACAAAGAGAGAATCCTGAAAGCAGCAAGAGAAAAGCGATCCATCACATACAAAGCAAGCTTGATAAGACTATGTGTGGATTTCTCAGTAGAAACCATGGAGGCAAGAAGGAAGTGGTGTGATATATTTAAGATACTGAAAGAGAAAAACTGCCAACCAAGAATCCTATATCCAGCAAAACAGTCCTTCAAATATGAGGGAGAATTTAAAATATTCTCTGACAAACAGACAATGACAGAATTTGTGAACAAGATACTTGTGCTACAGGAAATACTAAAGGAATACTACAAACAGATGGGAAAAGACAGAAGGGAGAACACAATTTTGGGTGATGGTAGCATAGCAATTTAAGTACATTGAACAAAGATGACTGTGAGTATGGTTGAAGAGGAAGGTTAGGAGCATGTGAGACACCAGAAGGAAAGAGCAAAAATAAAGACTGGGACTGTATAACTCAGTGAAACCTAGAGTGCTCAACAATTGTGATAAAAGGTACAAATATGTTTCTGCATGAGGGAAAACAAATGAATGTCAACCTTGCAAGGTGTTAAAAATGGGATGGTATTGGGGGAAAATACAATCAATGCAAACTAGACACTCTAGTTAACAGAAACATTGCAGTATGCTTCCTGTAATATAACAAAGGCAATATACCAAAGCTAAATGCATATAAGAATGGGACATAAGGGAGGGGTATGGGAGTCTTGGCTTTGGTGCTATTGTCTGACTGTTTTATTCTACTTTAGTTTACTTCTATCTTTCCTTTTGTTGCTTTTTAGCTTTCATTTTTTTCTTTCTTTTTCTTTTGTCTCTCTACCTTCTTTGAGTCTTCTTCCTGCTTTGTGGAAGAAATGGAGATGTCCTTATATAAATAGTGGTGATGGTGGTGAATGCATAAATACATGATTATACAGGGAACCATCAACTGTTTACTTAGGATGGAATGTATGGTGTGTGAACAAAATCATCTTGAAAAAAAAACAGGTTGATGAAGAAACCTTGAGGGCAGTATATTGAGTGAAATAAGTCAGACACAAAAGGACAAATATTGTATGGTCTCACTGATATGAACTAATTAGAATATGTAAACTCATAGATATGAAATATCAGTTATCAGGATATAGAATAAGTCTAAAGAATGGGGAGTGGTTGCTTATTTGAGCAGAATGTTTAACTAGGTTGAACTTAAGTGTTTTGAAATGTACAGAGGTGATGGTAGCACATTATTGTGAGAATAACTAACAGTGCTGAATGGTGTGTGAAGGTGGTGGGAAGGGGAAACTCAGAGTCACGTATGTTACCAGAGGGAAAGTTGGAGGTTAAAATATGGGAATGTATAACACAGTGAATCTTGTGGTGGACAATGTCTGTACAAATATTAGAAATCTCTCTTATGAACTAGAGCAAATGCATGACACTATAACTAGAAGTTAGTAATAACAGGGCATATAGGAAAAATACATACCTATTGCAAACTATATACTACAGTTAGTAGTATTTTAACATTCTTTCATCAACAGTAACAAATGTACTATACCAATACTATGAATCAATAATGGAGGGGGAGTGGTTAGTGGTATGGGAGGATTTGAGATTCCTTTTCTTTCCTTTATTTCTTTTCTGGAGTAATGAAAATGTGCTAAAAGTTGAAAAAATTAATTTTTGTGATGAATGCACAGCTGTATGATGGTACTGTGGGCAATTGTGCACTTTGTATCTTTGGATGAGTGTATGGTGTGCTAGTTTGGATATATGATGTCCCACCAAAAGCCATATTCTTTGATGCAATCTTGTGGGGGCAGATGTGTTAGTGTTGATTAGATTGGAATCCTTTGCATGTTTCCATGGAGATGTGACCCAATCAACTGTGAGTGAGATGTTTGATTGGATAATTTCCATGGAGGTGTTACCCCACCCATTCAGGGTGGGTGTTAATTGGACCACTGGAGTCATATAAAGGAATTCACAGATGGAAGGACCTGAGAGCAACTGAGAGTGACATTTTGAATCTGAGAGATACATTTTGAAGATGGCCATTGGAAGCTGACACTGACATTTTGGAGAACGCCATTTTGAAACGCAATCTGGGAGCAAGCAGATGCCAGACACATGCCTTCCCAGCTAACAGAGGTTTTCCAGATGCTAATGACCATCCTTCAGTGAAGGTACCTGATTGTTCATGCCTTTCTTGGACACTTTATGGCCTTAAGACTGTAACTTTGCAACCAAAAAAAACCCCTTTATAAAAGCCAACCCATTTCTGGCATTTTGCATTCCAGCAGCGTTAGCAAACTGGAGCATATGGTATGTGAACAATCTCAATAAAATTAAATTTAAAAAAAAGATATTTGTGAGAATTCTAAAAAATGTATTTACAAAGCTCCCTTGAGAGATTGGGAAAAAGTTGGAAATATTAAACTTCCTCACCTGGGGAATTCCTGATATTCTTGCAAGCATTGGGGACTACCATTGTAGTAGGTCAAGCCTTGATCTTGGGGCTTGCCCTTAAGAAGCTGGTTACTGCAAGGGAGAGGCTGAGCCTACTTGTAATTGTGCCGAAGAGTTACCCCCAGGAAGGAGTATGAGATGTTTTGGGTGTTCTTTCGTACTTTTATTTTTATTTTTATCCTTTTTTTCATTTTTATTTCTTGGAGTAATGAAGATGTTCAACAAAGTGATTGTGGTGATGAATACACAACTATATGATGATACTGTGAAAAACTGTACACTTGGGGTGATTGTATGGGTTGTGAATATATCTTAGTAGAATTACATTTTAAAAAAATTGAAGCCTCTCATGGTATTGAGAAAGCCTTCTTGGACAAAAAGAGGGAGAGAAATGAAACAAAATAAAGTTTCAGTGGCTGAGAGATTTCAAATATAGTTGAGAAATCATTCTGGAGGTTATTCTTATGCATTATATAGATATCAATATCCCTTTTTAGTTTTCAGTGTATTGGAACAGCTAGAAGGAAATTCCTGAAACTGTCAAACTGCAACCCAGTAGCCTTGATTCTTGAAGACAATTGTATAACTATATAGCTTACAATGTGTGACTCTGTGATTGTAAAAACCTTGTGTCTCCCACTGCCTTTATTCAGTGTCAAAATGTAAATGAATTATAGGGAGGAATGGGGATATAGGATGTTCTGGGTGTTCTCTTTACTTTAATTTTTATTTTTATTCTTTTTTTATGTGGTAATGAAAATGTTCAAAAATTGTGGTAATGAATGTATAACTATATAATGCTACCATGAACAATTGATTGTACACTGTGGATGATTATATGGTTTGTGTATATAGCTCAATAAAATTGAATTATATGTATAAAAAAAGAATATACCAAGAGATATTTTGGACTCAAGGGATACAGAACAGTGAACACTGGGGTTGCGGCAATGGGGCTATGCTGGGGAAACACTCAACAACAAGGTAGATTATACACTGACATAATTAGGCATAGAGGCTAGGGAAGGTTTGAACCAACAAATGAACAAAAATAGGTGATATAATTAGTTAATTATACATAATGTATGTATAAAACACACAAAGATCCACTTAATGTACATCTTTCAATAACATTTAAAAGTAGGGGAAAACAACTGAAAATGACAGAACTTCTGAACAACAGGACTATAAAAATTGATCAAACTGACAATTGTAAAACATCACACCTTGAGAATTTACTAAACTGGCCACATAAAAAAGTCTGCAAAAGTCTCTAAGTATTGAAATAATTCATATTATATTCTCTGACCAGAGAGGAATTAATCTAGATATCAATACCTAATGATAACTGCAAAGTCTCCTGCACATTGGAAATTAATCGATATCATTTGAAATAACCCATAGTTATAAAAAGAAATCAGAGTAGAAATTAGAAATAATTTTGAATATAATAAAAATGAAAATAGAAAATATCAAAACTTATGGGATGAAACTAAATGATTGCTTATAGGGATATTTATGATGTTAAAGTAGTATGTCTGAAAAGAAGAAAGGATGAAAATATATAATATATGTATCTGTGTTAGTTAAGGTTCTCTAGGGAAACAGTATCAACAAGAGATATCTATAAATATAAGATTTATAAAAGTGTCTCACACAACTGTGGGTATGCACAAATCCAAATTCCATAGGGCAGGCAGTGGATTGGCAACTCCAGTGAAGATGTTTGATGAACTCCTCAGGCAGCAAACTGGCAACTCTGATAAACGTGTTCGATGAACTCCTCAGACAATGAACTGGCAACTTCGATGAACTCCTCAGTAAATGCTTACCTGGTCAGCCAAATAAGAAGTGAAGGGCCTCTATCTGTCTTGCTTAACCAATTGGGTTAAATCCAGCTGATTTCATTCTCTCATTGTGGAAGACATGACCTTTATTGATATAATCAGTCACAGCTGCAGCCAATTGACTGATGATTTAATAAACCAGGCTTCTGGTTTATTAACCAGCCACAAATGTCCTTGCAGTAATGGTTAGACCAGTTCTTGCTTGACCAGACACCTGGATACCATCACCTGGCCAAGTTGACACATGAACCTAACCATCACAGTATCCATTTCAGAAAAGTAGGAAATTAAAGCATATTTAATGTTAAGAAATTAGAATGAAGAGTATAATATGAATGAGAACATAAGTCAATGCAATGAAATATTTATAAAGTTAAATTATTAGACTTAACAAGGGAATTTTGTAGAGTCACTGGATCCTATTAGAACGGCTAAAATTAAAAAGACTGACCATACTAAATGTTGGTGAGTATGTGGAGAAAATGGAACTTTCATACACTGCTCTTGGAAATGCAAACTATTACCACGAATAGGAAAACAGTTTGGCAGTGTTTTAATTTCCTGTTTGCTAAAGCAAATACCATGCAATGGGTTGACTTAAACAATGAGAATTTATTAGCGCATGGTTTTCAGGCTAACTGAAGTTCAAGATCAAGGTGTCATCAAGGCTCTGCTTTCTCCCAGAAAACTTTGGCATTCCAGGTCTGTCTGGTGGAGATCCATGGTGCCTCAGTGTTTCTGTCACATGGCAGCCTCTCCTGGCCCCTCCCTTCTCTTCTGGTTTCTGTTGACTTCCACTTCTGGCTGTTCCCTCTGTGGCTTTCTTTCAATCTGTCTTAATTTCATTATCTTATAAAGGACTACAGTAACAGGAATAAGACCCATCCTGATTGAGTTGGACCACACCTTAACTGAAGTAACCTCATCTAAAGGTCCTACTTACAATGGGTTCACTCCCACAGGAATGGATTAAGTTTAAGAACATGTTTTTCTGGAGTACATAGCTCCAACACACCAGAGGCAAAAGTTAAACATATGCCCACCATATGATCCAGTCATTCCGCTTCAAAGTATTTACCTAAGAGACAAAACATATGACCACACAAAGACTCGAATGTAAATGTTTACAGCAGCTTTATGTGTGATAGTCAAAAACTGGAAACAACCCATAAGTCCACCAACAGGTGCAGTGATAAATTGTGGTGTGTCCACACTGTTGAATACTATTCAGCAATAAAAAAGACAAACTTCACACACACAATAACAAGAGCTTATCTTTACCTCATAGTAATTAAGATAAGTGAGATAACCTAGATAAAAAGAGTGCATATATAGTGACTCCATCTATATAAAATTCTAGAAAGTGAAATTATAGTTCCAGAAAGCAGATGAGGTTTGCTTGGAGACAGGAGGTAGGATGGGAAAGGGCAGGAAGAAGGGATTTCAAGGATGCATGGGGTAGTTTGGGGAGATAATGGAAATACTTACTTTCCTTATTGTGGTTGTGGTTTTGTGTGTGTAAATATGTCAAAACATCAAACTGTACTCTTAAATGCTTGTAGTGTGTTATATATCAATTATACCTCACCAATGCTTCTTTAAAAATAAAGACCAATAGATTCTTTCATAAAGTTTTGAAGAAGACTTCAAGAGATTCTCCACATAGCAAAAAAAAAGAATATCCAAATGGCTACTAAACACACGGAAAGGTCATCCAACCCCAGTAATCTTCAGAGCAATGCAGATTAAAACCACAAAATGATACCACTACATACCCACTAAAATGGCTAAAATGCCAAAGATAAAAAGAAGTATCTACAATACTGAACAAGAGCATATCTTTTGTCCCAGTAATTCCACTCCTAGAATGCATATGTTCAAGAAAACGTAATAATTTTTATGGTAGCACTATTTTTCAAAGCAAAAATATGGAAAAAAGACAAATATTCATCAAGAATAAAATGGATACATTTTAGTATGTTGAAAAATGCACAATGAATCAACAAGGAGAATGAATGAACTATATACAAATCAGGTGATGGATCTCATAACCTGACATTGAGTGTAAGAAGCCACTGTGTAATGGCAGGCTTTATAATTCAATTCTATAAAATAAAAATGAAAACAGTTGATATCAAGAGCTCATTATCAGGATGGTGGTTCGTTGTTGTGGAAGAACCACAAGAGAGCTTCTAGCATGCTGGTAACATTCTGTCTGGATGGCGATTGCATTTGTGCTCAATTTATAAAATTGTACCAACTCTACATTTTTTACTGTGTGAACTTTTCTGTATGTATGCTACATTTTAATAGAGAAAAATTTAAATTATGCATATGTGAAATTAGAGTGATGAAAGAAAGAAAATGTTAATCAAAATCAAAACTGACTGTAGCTCTGTATACCTCCTACATGCATTGCATAATGTACACCCATTCCACTTCATTTTCTGCATGAAGAAATATGATGATTCAAAGCTTCTGCCACTTATATCCTCTTGCCTCAAAAAGAACATTAAAGAGCATTATTCTTTTAAAGGTTGGGATCAAATCTTGGAATGTGATGATGGAAAGATAAATTGCTATGTACAATGAACTGAGAGAATTTAGTTTTATGAGGGATACTAAAGCTTAGAAACTATGATATGTATTTTTTGCTTACAGTATTTGTTCATTCCATTTTTTAGCCATGGTTCTCCAGAGAAACAAATCTCACTAGAGATTCTATATGTATATATGAGATTCATTACAACAAATTAGTTTTTGCAACTCTGGACTTGAGAGCTGTCAAGTCCCAACTCTGCAAGACAGGCTGCAAGCTGGAATCTCCAATAAAAGTAATGTTGAAATCCTTAGTCCACACTTCCTAGAGGACACTGGCTGAATAGAAATTCCAGCAAGTTGAATTTCTATGCTTGAATTTGAGACAATGCTGAAGTTGAGGCAGAAATTCTTCTGACCTATGAATTCTTCAATTCTGGCTTTTAAGGCATCCTACTGATTGGATGAGATTGCCTGCCCACCTCACTGAAGGCAATCTGTTGATTGTAGATACATTCTGTAGATACAGATTGTAGCTGCAATCCACTAACTATAGATGCAAATCTCATTTATGGAATACCTTCACAGTAACTAGAAAGCTAGTGTGTGACCAAACAACTGGACATGATAACTTGGTTAAGGTGACATATGAAATTAACCATCACACTCCTCTATCCTTGGTTTACTTCTTTGCTACCCTGACTTTGGGCTTGGCCATGTGGCTTTGAGGCAGCATGGCATTTGTCACATCCAAGCAAAAACTTTAAATGCATGGTGTGGTAGTTTGAAGATGTAAGCACTGCAGGAAAACATGTTCTTAAATCTAATACATTTCTGTGTGTATAAACCCATTGTAAGTAGGAACTTTTGATAAGGCTGCTTCAGTTGAGGTCTTCATCCTATTACTGGAGTCCTTTATAAATGGAATAAATGCAGAGAGAAAGTCACAGAAGCAAGAAGCTGAAATCAGCAAAACTCAGAAGAGAAGGGAGAGGCCAGGAGATGCCGCCATGTGCCTTGCCACATGACAGAGGACCCCAGGATCTCCAGCAGCTGCTCTTTGAGAAGAAAGCATCACCTTGATGATGCCTGGATTTGGATATTTTCCTGGACTCTACTCATAAGTGAATAAATTCCCATTACTTAAACCCAACCCATTTCATGGTATTTGCTTTGGACAACCTAGGAAACTAAAACACACGGTGTGGCTTGGCTGGGGACTTCCTGTACTTGCCTTCCATCATGAGCATCATATGTACCAGACAGTGGACACTTCTTCAGCCTAGATTCCAAAACAAGAAAATGTGTATAATTTAGTAAACAAACCAAATTCTGAGTCCCTGCTGACTCTCTATCCTCAGGTAATGTGAATAAGGAAATAAGTTTTGGAAGCCAGTAAGAGTCGGGGGAAGTTATTATGTAGTATAATGAATTCACAGGGTAGTATTAGAAGAGGAGGAGTAGCTCTACTCTTATCTCTCCTCTTAAGTGCTGTGGTTTCTAAAGCGAAGCAAGGAAAATAACTGCTAACAAATGTCTGTTCTATACATCATCCAGGTGAAAACAGGGGTATTGAGATTTTCGCAGAAATTGCATGAAAAATTAAAGGGGGAGTCAAATAAAAATCATTGTCTATTTATAGAGGACCTTCTTTTGAAAAATCAATCATAATACCATCTGGAAAGGAAATGGTTCACAGTGCCTATAATGTTTGACCTTGACCAGACCTCCTAGAAAGCAGCCTACTACTCTAATTGGATTTACTAGCAGGGGAATATATCTAAAAATTGCTTTTAGCAGTATGTACTTAATCATCTGAATTGCTTATTATAAATAAATTTGAAATTTATGGAATTCGGGCCATCATTGAATGGAGAATAGAAAGCAGTCATGCAGATTCTTTCTGTGTGACTAAGGGAGAATAAATACTGAGAAGCTCTAAACCCAGATGGTTTCCCCTGAGAACAGTGGTCTGTACCCATTGTTAGTGCAGTCTGTTATTCCTAAGTCAACTCACCACCTACTGTATAAGAAAGGGGCGCTTGATGGAAGCTATGTCTGACAGTTTGGCACCACTCCTGAAAAGAATGTTGTGTTTATGCTGTTTTATGCTTTATCTTTTGAATCATTAGTAAAGTTTGCCTTTGGAAATGATCTGTGGATCTCAGGAGTCTGCTTTGTTGATGTAACCCCTTGTAGTGATGTACCAATTGTAATAAGAGCTTACTGGGTTTGCATTATGGAGTGACTGTGCCAGATCTTTGATGGGCTATTGGTATAGATGGGAGACAGGGCAACAGGCATTTTAACCCTTGTGTTAAATATGCTGCAACAGAAATCAGTTTAGGGTACCAAGGGTAAAAAGGACAGTAGTTATTCCAACCCTGAATCCTTAATGTTTTTAACCTCTCACAAAGTCTGGTGACTAAGAAATAGTTCTATTAATTAAAATTTAGTTTGTTGCATTACTTTCCTTAGTTTATATACTCTCAGAAGGAAAGAATTTTAGCTACTTACTTCTCTTTATGTAGTACTAAATTCTCTAGTATATCCATCCATTTTAGTTAGGTGCTTAATAAAATATTTTATAAAGGAAAGAAAAATGTGATAAATATAGATGCAATTTAAATATCTGTTTATAAAGATTCCAGTAATTTACTTTTTCTTCCAAAATTTCATGCCTCTGGCATAAAGCAGATAGAAATAATATCTATTTGCATACATTTTTATGTATGCTACATGATTCTACATTATTTCTTCTAACATAATCCTACCTTATGTTCTTCTGTAGGGCTTGTTTTAAAATATATAATCACCTCTAGGGACAGGCACTTTTGCTAAATGACAGATGGTAGTTTATAACTACTGAGAAAAAAAGGTACTTAAAAGAAATATGAGTAGTGATCTTACTTTTTTCCATTAGAGAAATGGTACCCTGTGTCTACCTATTACCGTGAATATGCCATCTTCAGAAGTCCAGCAGTATAATTTAATATATTAAAAGAGCAAAGGTGGAACACAAAACTCATATATATATAACACTAAAAGATTTAATGATAGATTTAAGTACATCTCTGGTAAGTACTTTTTGAACGCTAAATATGAATACCTCTTCTGCAAAATGTTGGGAACTCAGAATTCTCTTTAGGTTGAACATTGAGAGCAAGATCTTCTACTTTTGGAAAAGGTCTAAATGGAATACTGCTGCTCCTTTTCTCTTTATGATTATGGCACCTGCTCATAATCTGTGTGCAAGGAGAAGCTGGTCAAGAAAGGTGAGTTTATAAAGTAGTCTACAATTTGGGATAATGTGGAGTAGTTTTCCTGGAAATGGCGATATGACATTTGCTATCACTATAGGTTTCCATTGGTCAGGCTGTCTTTGTTTTTTTTTTGGTTTTTTTTTTCCTGAGGCTCTTGAATTCAGGTACACGTACACCAGGTACATGATGTGTCCTCCAGTCAAGTTTACATACACCAACAATTTTAGCTTTCTGCAGATAAGGATGAGTGAGATGCAAAGTTTAATAAAGAATCTAGTGGTATAACCATATGATGGAATATTGTTTGACAACAAAAAGGAAGTGAAGTATTGATATACGTTAAAATATGGACGAACCTTGAAACCATTATGCTAATTATTCTAAAGAAGTCAGTCACAATAGCCATATATTGTATGATCCCATTTACATAAAATGTCCAAAATCAGCAAGTCTATAGAGATAGAAAGTAGATTAGTGTTTGCCTAGCACAGGGATGGGGTAGGGGAATGGAAAGTGACTGACAATGGGTACTAGGTTTCTGTCTGGGGTGATGAAAATGTTCTAAAACTGATGGTCCTGATGGTTGCACAATTCAGTGTATATACCAAAAACTATTGAATCGTACACTTCAAACAGGTGAATTTTATGTTGTATAGATTATGTTTCAATAAAGCTTTAAAAAATAAGAAATCTAGCCCATGATTCATTTTTAAGGTATGTTTAAATTTAGAAAATTCAATAACGAATTTTAAAAGTCACTGAATATTTGGAATAGAGTTTATTCACTAATAACATCTACATATGTGTTAAAACATTTAAAGAACTCTACTTCCTAGTAACCACAAAGTGAGTTTCTAGTTAAATGTCAGATTAAATGCCTAATTTAACCCTGGTTAAGGCTGGTGGTTTGACTCATCAGCTTGCTTCTCCTGAACACCCACACCCTCTTTGCATTCACCAATCTGGAGCGTAGCTGTAAGCCATTTCCAGGATGAAATTTCCCTAGAAGTATCTCTTGGAGTCAAAAGTCTGTAAATGAAACTGCAAAATAATAATCTCTTTTCCCAACCATCTCTGCTCCATCTTCTTCACTCAAATATGAAATATGTTTACATGCACAAAATAATATAAACCCCAAATATGGATTTAATCTACTGCTTTATTGAAATTATATGGGATAGTGGAGCAGGGACTGGCAGAGAATGACAGGGGTGGAGGTTTAAAGACAGCTAAATCCTTGTCTTCCAACAAAGAGAGCCAGTATTTTATACCTAGTATTTAAATATCAAGAAGTGGAATAAGCTCATGTTTCCTAAAATTATGGATTTCTGGAAGAAATGGTTTTTGTGCATCTGGAATCAGGGATTCAGAGGCATGGTATAAGGGATTATTAGAATTATTGGAAATTTAAAAGGGTGTGCATGTAAAACCTTGATAAAAATTAAAATCAATTTAATATAGACATAATACAACCCTTTTTCTGGATAAACTATGGCATGGTTCCTTTATCTGCTTGCTTGAGAACTTCGGTTACTTGAAGAAACTGTCAACTGGCTAATTTAGAATTGGTAAAACAGCTTCTAGTTATATTATGCAACATGAATGTTGACCTTGAAAACATAATAAAGATGGATTCATGCTAGCCAGTGGAATTTTTTTTCCCTATCTGGTTTGTTATTTGTTTGTTTTTGTTTTTGCATGAAAGTATTGTCAGCTTTAATGGGAGGAAGACAAACTTATATTTCTCTTGAAATATAAAGAGTTATATATGGAGTGAGTTAGCTGGCTCCTGAATTCCAGAGTATTCTTGTAACCAACCTCATAATAGACAGGAGGCCTGAAGGGCTCCCTGGCTGACTTGCTCTTTGTTCCCTTGTGCCTATTTTCCAACAAGACTTTTTGGCTTCTTTCTAATTCAGGCTGCTTTGGGGAGTGTAGAGCATAGGTTTTGAAGTGAAATCCCTCTAGAAACTAGAAAGAAAATGTTAAATGCTTTGCATATACCTTCCCTCTCCAAACTCACTCCCTTCCCCTCCCCATCATTTTGTTTGCATTACTATCTGAAATGGAAACCTCTTTTCTAATCCAGGCATAAAAAGCATTTCTATCCTCCTTGCCTTGCATGATGCCTGAAACTCCTTGTCCTAACTTTATAATTGGCCTGATTCTATCACCTCATTTGAAATTCAGATTGCTTTCAAAATTGTTTGTTAAGTCCTGAGAAAATTACATAAAGATATTAATTGTGATTATCTCTGAATGGTAGAAATCTCAAATCATTTGATTTTCTTTTTTCTATTAATCAATACTATTCAAGTTTCTATTACAATGACTCATATTATAATTAGCAAAATTAAAATTACTTAAAATGGATGTTCTTTTAATTTCTCAATATTTTGCCTTGATCTTCAATGGCTTATATTCTATATAGACCTCCTAAAGCCATCATACATTTTTTACTCTGAGAATTATCAAGTCCACTTAAATTATTGTTAGCAAACATATGGCACATATTAAGTAGCTCCTTCATATGGGGCATTCAATTCTTTTAAAAACTACCTAAATATTTACTAATGCTCAGTATTTGAAAAAACTAAATTTATTGTGGATTAAATGGTGTGAATATTCATATTCACAACAGTTTTGCCCCTACTACATGAATGTATCATGTTGTGCTTCATCTGTCTGAATTGCCTTTATTACTTTGAATATTTTTTCTATCTTTAAATAGGTTAGGGAGCAAATTATTAAAAGAAATAGTATTTATGTATAGAAAAATACAATTTATGGGAAAGTGTAAATTCATGCTTTTAGGTCAGTTTCTGAAATGTGGTCCATGAAACACTACCCTGAAAACTTGACTTTCAATAACATTCACCACAGTTGACCTTTCTTGAAACATTCTCTTCCCTTGACTTCATTTTTCTGCCACGTTTTGGTCCAACATTTTAGTCCACTTTCATCCACTGTAGGCCTTCTCTTATCAGCTACTAAGTGATGAAACAAGTTCTGCCCCATTTTAGGTCTCATTCTTCTTCTGTACTCCCTCTCCACACAGGCTCATCCATGCTCCTAGCTTTAGTTGCCATTTGTAGGTGACTCACACACTTCAATCTCTGGGCCAAACTTCCTCAGAGCACAAGAGTCCCCAAGATCTATTTGTTCCCTAGTTATTGCACAGGTCCTCTTGGATATCTCAAAGGCCTCACAAACTCAGCATTTCTAAAACCAAATTCATCACCTACCTCACCTTCCCCCATTTCCAACTATTCAGCTGCTATATAAGGGCACCCACCTCAACAAATGGCTTAACGATTTATCTAGTTTTGCATCAATGGCATTGCCCTTTAATTGACCATAGGTTGCACAGACTGGCATGCAATTCCATCACCATGTCCTCTCAATTTTACCTTGTAATTAACTCTCAAATCAGTTCCTGTCTTTTCATCTCCAACCATCTTGGTTCAAGTTACCCTTTATTGTACTCTGGAACACTCCAGTTGCTTCCTTAATGACTCACTTGCATTCACCATGGTCATTTCTGTTCAAACAAGTATCTGATCATGTTAAATCCCTGTTTGAAGCAAGTCAATAGCTACCCATTAGGCTCATTAGGCTTTGGATAAAGAAAAAAATCCTTAACATGATGATAAACTATGCATTATTTGGCCCACATGCACCTTCCAAGTCTACTCTCATACTGTATTTTAACTTGTTCTTTTTGCTAAAACCTCATTGCCCATATTTTAATTTCTTGAATGTGCCTCCTTCTGTTATATTACTTACATAAGTTCTGTTTCTTCTGCCTGGAATTTTTGTTCTTCCCCACCTCCCCAGTTAAGCTTTTCTCATCCTCATCTCATTAATAATGTAAACATTTATAACGTAATATAAATTGGAGAGCAGTACTTTCAAGTATACCTTCTTCATAGCACTTTCACAGTTCATTTACTAACTTTATTTGGTGAAGGGGCCTTTAATTTTGTTTTGTTTTTCCTGAGTAGCACCTACAAATCCATGTTAATATGCCATGATTAGGAAATGATGCTTTGGAATGAGTGCAACAGTTGGAAGTATTGTCTTAGAGAAGCCATGTGAGCAGAGCATGTACTCTCTCAGCATTAAGTACAATGGAAGCTAGTAGATCCATTTTCACATACCCAGGGCAAGCCTTGTTAAAACCACATTTTGTGGGACTACATTGCAAAAGTGATTGGTGCTGTGCTGGGCATGGAACCGTGAAAGGTCTGTGTATGTTAAAAGAAGAATAAGGAATCCACCCTGGTTTTGATATTGGTTGTGTGAGGTAGAGCAATGGGATGAGCTAATGGAGAAGTAGCAGAGGTCTTTGTAAGACCAGCTAAGGAAACAGCTTGCATGTTCTCCTCAGATAGCAGGATGTTAATGTAGATGTCAAGTGGTGTTGTGTTCTGATCAGACTTATTTTCAGGAAGCTAGTTTAAGTCACTATGTGGAGAATAAAATGAAATTGGGGAGAAATTAGGAGCAATCAGATGAGAGAAGTAATAAACAGCTGAAATGTTATGTTGAAAATGGGGATAAAGACAAGACTGGATTTGAGGGAAATTTCATAAGATATGACTTCATGACTGAATGAATGTGAATAACAAAGGAAAAGGAAAAATGGAGTACAACTGAGGTTTCTAGTTGAAAAACTGAGTTACTGAGTGATGGGTATTGAATCATGTCCCCCACAAAAGGCATGTTCAGGTCCCAACCCTTGGTGTTGTGGGCATGAATCCGTTTGTAAATAGGACCTTTAAAGATATAATTAGTTAAGGTATGACAAAACTGAATGATGGTAGGCCTTAATCCAATACAGCTGAAGTTCTTATAAGCAAAGAAAATTGGACATGGAAAACAAGCCTCCAGAAAAGAAGTCAATGTAACCCAGAAGAGAAAGGAGAAGATGCCACCATATGCATCGTCATGTAACAGAATGCCAGTTTTCAGGGAGAAAGTATCGCCTTGATGACACTTGAGAAGTTTTGAACTTCTCCTAGCCTCCAAGCCGTGAGCCAATAAATTGCTGTTGTTTAAGTCAACCATTGTACAATATTTATTTTAGCAGTCAGGAAACTAAAACAATGAATAGCTGAGTGATATATAATACTAACAAAACAAAATACAGAGCATATTAGGAAGTAAAACATAATTCATAATTGTTATAAATTCAGAAAACCTTCATAGATAAGTTCAGTAGACAAAAGTGTTGGAAATATTGATCTGACTTGGTATATACAAGACCTGAGATAGAGTTTAGGGCCATTTGCATATACATGGGAGTTGAAGCCATTCAGTCAGTAATCTTTCCTACAATATGAAGTGAACTTACTATGTGGCAATAATTTACAGGGGAATTCAACTGTGGGCAAGATATGCAGAGCCTCTGCCTTTATGATGCTTGCAATCTTGGTAGGAACACAACAGTAAATATAAATTTACTTAAAATATCAGTTATGGAAATGATGGTACATGATTTGATGGGCCAGACTTGGGTGGCCATGGCGTAAGACTCTGAAACTGTTTCGTGGATGAAGTAGACAGCTAAGCTGAAATTTGAAAATATATAGGGAAAGAGTGTTTCAGGCAGAGAACATGTGCTGTAAGTGTGGAAGTAGGAGGGAGTATAAAGGAGTTTCCATAAGATGTCTTCTTTTCTCTGTAAAGTTCAATAGCAAGATTATCTGCTCAAAATCAGATAGAGGGTGGATGGGGAGTGGTGTAGGAACTAAAGAGTGTGGACTAAGTTTGAACTAGTGCACCATGAAAACAGATGGACATATATGGATCATGAGAGCCCAGTTGGATTGGGAGGCATTTAGCATGATACCAGTTTGCAGGGTGTGAAGTTCTAATGCAAAGAGGGTCCACAAGGAGTCCCAAGAAGGAATGCTCATTGAGGTGAAAGGAAGATCAGCATGAAGGTTTCCCATATGAAAAAAGGGAGGAGAGAGTTTTGAAATTTGCCAATAGTCAGCAACATCAAATGCTACAGGGACTCAACATATGGTGAAAAATGACAAGTTTTCAGAAATAGCTGTTAGCGACAGCAAATATTTTGAAGATGTCAAACAAGTTTACCAACTGATTTTGGCCATAATGTGGATTGGTGGATGGATAGAGGGCTGGACTGAAGAATGGGTATGCAATACAGCAAGTATAGGAAAATGCTAATGGTAGAATTTAAGTGTTGGGTATACAGATATTCTCTGTAAAATTGTTTTAACTTTGCCTTATGTTTGAAAAGTATTATAAAGTGTTCAGAGAAAAAAATAGTAGTGACCTAAGCAAAAACAGACTCCATGTGAGGTAATGATAAAAAGTCATAATACAATTAAGGGAATAGGGAATTGAGAAATTAAGGGACACAGGATGTAGTAGGTAGGTTCTCAAGAAGTTTGAAGCTGAACCAAAGGGATTGGTATTGCACAGCAATTTGTAAACAAGTAGAATCACATTTGGGGAGCTGTAACAGAGTCTGCTTTTTGGTAGGCAGGAGGAATTGACTTACAGGGAGTAGGGGAGAGAATTTTCAGAAGAGAGATGAGTTAACTTCTGGAAATAACCTTTTTTTATTTTATTCTTTATTTGATATCTGAATGCCTCAAATTTTAAATGTCTCAATTTTTTATTAAGATAAAATTCAAATATAAAATGCACCATGTTAGCCACTTTAAAGTATATAATTCAATAGTTTTCAGTATATTCACAATATTCTGCAACCATCACCACTATCTAACTCCAGAATATTTTTATTATCCTAAAAGAAACCTCATATTCATTAAACATTCGCTCTCCATACCTCCTTCCCCATAGCCTTTGGCAACAATAATCTATTTTCTGTCTTTATCAATTTGCCTATTCTGGACATTTCATATAAATGGCTTCTTATAATATGTGGCCTTTACTTGCTCAAATTAGCAATTTTTCTGTTGCTAAAGAAAAATTCTTCCTGAAACAATCTCTACATTAATTGAGTTCTAAAATCGAAATATTCTCTGGACAGGGGAATAAAGCTAAGAGGAGCTAGCATGCCTTGATGGGATGTATACAGCATTCCATCAAGCATGTCTACGTAGACCATTTTATTTTATCCCCACAACATTCTCTGAGATAAGATCATTTGGATTTTCAAATAAGAAACAGAACCTACAAAAGGTTAGAGAATTAGAAACTTTATGCTTAAGAAAAGAATACTTAATATTTAAATGTTATGTATGCCATATTCTAAGACAATTTAAATTGAAAAACACAATTCTTTTATTGTCTTCAAAATTTTTTCTATTTTGATACTAACAGATGCAAAATTTGATTTGGACCCACCTCCCACACTCTTCCAAGATTTTTTTTTTTTTTTTACTAAATTTAGAACAGTCTATTAACACAGCCTCCTCTTTCTCCTTTAAAGTCAATAATAATTGTTAGCTTATTCAGAGTTACTGCCATACCATAAATGTGTTTATACTTTAAAGACTTGTGAATTAGTAGATGACAAATACGATCACCAGCATGATCCCTTTTTTTTTTCATTTTGGTCTAGGTGTTTGTTTTCCAGTCTACATAATCAGAAAGTTATCCACAGGCTGTCTAATTACCTTTCAAAATTGTTAATTCCTTTTGAGGTGTGTGGAATAAGCTAGGCTGAAGGTGCTTACTTCAGGAAACTCTATATTCCTAAGGAACTTAATTTCTGAGACCATTAGAAAACATTTTAAGAAATTAAGAGGTTATCTCCTTTTAAATTCCCCTAATAAAGTGAAACTGCTAAAAATGCTGAGAGTACTGAGGATCACTGTTAACATACTTATTCATTTCAAGCTTTTGTAGCTATTTAGGATGGAACCTCTTTTTGGTTTTTGGAGCAATAAAATGTTCCCTTTTCTCAGATCTTTTATCTTGTGTATACTATGTGGATTTTCAGTGATAACAGAGTTCAACAAAGTAAATGAATTTTGAGACTTTTTATCAGATATTCTAGGTATATATATAGACTATAAGTATTCTGTTTCTTATCTAACAGGGAGAAAACAAGGTAATAAATAAGCTAAATAATTTTTTCAAAGTCTAAGCAAATCTGAATCAGAAGAACAGCAATTTAGAACATTTGGATTCAAATTCTCAAAGTATAAAATATTTTGTTGTATCTTCACAATGACTGGTTCTTGTCTAGTAATGTGTACATCTCACTTTCAAGTCAATAAAATAAGAACTGAGTAAACCCAAGAAAAAACAGGTGGGGTTGCCTTGAAAATCACTTAGAAGCTATAAGGAAACATTGAAATATTTTCTAAACTGGTACATAAAAGAGTTACATAAAAACACACATCTCAGAAGTGAGATCTCCCTTTTATTCTTCAATCTCCCAATCTATAAAATGGAAGCACAATAATTCTGTCTAATTTATCTTTAAAGTGCCATTAGAAAGAAAAATTTTCAATAAAATTTGATTTTATCATTATAGTTATAATTATTAAATTATAGACAATTAATTATTTTTCTGTCTTCACTGCCCACCACATTTCTCCACTGCCACCAGAAAAGGAGAAGAAAAAATAACCTTTCTCTTCCCAGGAACAATATTCATTTTGAATAATGGCAAGTCTGATTCAGGCATGCCTGGTTGTTCCTTTGCTTTTAATATTCTTGTTTACAGTTTAAGTTCTCTACTTCTGCTGATTGCATGAAGCATGTAAATTTATGTTGATTTCTCCGTTCATGCTAAATGGAAATTTGCCAATTATTATCTTGACTCAGGTAAAATTCTTAGTTCTCTATTCTTTTTTTAGCCACCAAGTCTATACTAGTTACAAGTCCACCTTCTCTCTCTCACCTCAATAAACTTTCCACCAGTATGGTGGATTTGGAGGGCTTTGAGATAAAACAATGATTGACACAATATTTCTTGGTGGATATCCCATTTGGTAGACCATTTTACCAACCAACGAAAGAATTTTATTATTTTTTTCTTTTTTAAATCACCTTTTTTGAAGTATTAGCCAACTATTTTAAGAGTGCAATTCAAGCTTCAGAAAACCAAATTTCAAATTTATTTTAGGGAGAAAGGCAGCGCTGTGATGCACATGAGCAGATCATTATTTTTCACCTTTTACATGACACAATTTAGACTAGTGACCATGTAAGACATTAGCACATATAATTAAAAGCATTGATATCTAAGATTTAAAGGCATTTGTATAAATTTTATTCTTACTTTGATGCCCTTACTCATGATGGCAAAATAATATAATTTTGCTTTGTGAAAAGATGGAACCATAACAGAAGTAGAAACTGCTAAGTCAATTTTCAGCAGCCAATATAATTCAGTTAGGTTATTTCTCTCCTTCAGAAGATATAAAAGGGCCTTCTCTGCACTATGAGCAGATTCTCTCATCCTCATTTTACAGATGAGGAAACCGAGGCACAATGAGGTTAGGCAAGGTATAAAGTACAAAAAAACAAAACAAACTCACCTTCTCAGTAAGTGACTGAGCAGATATTCAAACAAAGCTGTCAGTCTCCAGAGCAAAAGGTTTTTTACGGCAATAGCTTTCCTTTTTCTTTAACACTCTGTTTGCTTGGGGGTTGGACTAGGCAGTAAAATTTGACAGATGATTAACATAAAACAAGGCTGCACAAAGGGCCAGCTGCAAAGGGATTCATAACTACTTGTGGGAGTCTCTACACAGGCGTTTAATAGAAAACTGGCTTCCGAGGACAAGTAAACGGATGCTGCAGTAAAAGTGTTTGATCTCTAGGGTCTACAACTTGAGAGGGACGTGATGACAGTACAGTATATCTGGATCCACCCAATTTCTTAGAGTCCGTATGTCATACAGCAAGCACCACCCGAAACAGACCTCACCACACTGTTCCTGCCTGAAGTTCTTCTTAGTTTGCCCTTCCTGTGCCTCCCCCAGTATCCTGGTTTTCCTCTGGTATTCTTATGTCTGAATTCATTTCTTAGCCTCATTTTGAGCCTTGCTTCACCTTTCCAACCAGAACCTTCTAGGCTTTCCTCTATTATTCTCTTAAATTATTCTGCTTCAGATTCCCCTTCAGGCTTCAGCACATTACACTGGGTAAATCCCCCGCCCCCACCCCCATTCTCACTCACCCCCTGGGACCATCAATCCCGGACCAGTTCACTGTTGGGAAAGGAGGCGTCTCACTGGACCATTGAAAAGTACTGTACCAGCCGGTCAAAGAAGGAGCCCCACCCACATGTTCTGAAAATTTTCACCAGGGTAATAAAGGGCTGGGCTTCTCATCAACATTCCTGAAGTCCAGAAAGCCTCATTCAAGTATGTAGCTCTGCCCTGGAAATGTGATAAGCACAATCTCTACTTGTGGCTCTAGAGGGGAGCAAGCAGTGGTGGAGATGGCAATGTAGTTGCACGGTGGACTGTCAAGTTGAGAGAAACAACATTTTGTGCCAACTGTGATTGCTCCTAGAGAAGAGGGAACAAGCTTAGATATTGTTTTCCTCTTGGCCTTTGATGTAGTTTGCTACAGTGGCGGCTGTGACCAGCAGATACTGAATGTCTCATTTTTCTACCTTTCCTGCTACCTCCTGTGTATTGCAGCAATGAGCAAATGAGTAAACCTATTTAGGATGATGAAAGTCAGGTTTCTCAGTGTCAGAGAAGAGAGGTACAGATAAGGAGAGACTGGAATATACCCCACGGTGTTGGTTTGGGATTGGAGGAATCAGCGTGAATGCAAAGTTTCTAATCAATATAGCTATTTCCTAGCTCTGTTGTTCACAAGGACTGCAAGCAATAATGCACTGTTAGCACTGAGGTTAGCTAATGCCAGAGATCCTTGGATAACATGCTAATTCCAGGGCCAGAGTGGGGAAAGTAAAAAATGACCCCGTAACATTTTGTGGAACCAGGACATGCTAAAAAAAAAAAAAATGATGGAAACATACCAAAAAGACACAGGAGCTATCTTGAAGGGTTTTCCACTAGCCAAATCTGGAATAATTTGAGCATTAAAATAAAGAAGGTAATGGGTTACAAACAACAGATAGAATAAGAATCCATACTGATTCTACAAAAATAACTTTAAAAGCATCAAGGTCAAGGAAGACAAAGAAAGGCTGAGAAAATTCCAATTAAGAGAGATGAAAGTGACATGAGAACTAAATGCAGTGTATGATCCTGCATTGGGTGTTGATGCAAACCCAGAAAAAAAAAATAGTGTACAAGACATTACTGGTACAATTAATGAAATTTGACTATGGACTATGGATCAGATACTGGTGTGTCAATGTTAAATTTCCTGATTTTGATCATTGTACTGTGGTTATGTTAGAGAATGCCCTTATTCTTAGGTAATACACACACAAGTATTTAGTGGTCAAGGGGGACAGTGTCACCAACTTCATCTCAAATTGTTCATAAAATGAATGAGATAAATACAGAGCGTGAAAATGAGATAGAGTGTAAACAATTTCTGGAACTATTCTTGCAGTTCTCCTGTGAATTTGAAATTATGTCAACTTAAACATCAACAAAAAAAACATTTCCATCACCTGAAGGGGGATGAGTGCCTTTGAAAGAAGAAAAAATTAAATGGCTTTGGAATGAGAAGAATTTGGTAAAACTGAAGCAAAGTAGAAATGAACATTTCTTTATTACCAATATATCATAGTGTATTGTGGTATAGCTATGACCCAAAGTGTTATTTAAAGCACTACTAAAGGTGAGAAGGATCTCTCCAACTTCAAAGCTCAGTCCTCAAATTTATAACTTCCAGGAAAACTGAAAGTCCTTTGAAAGCACAGATTTTTCAGGCTTGTGAGGGTTCCTAGTGCTCCACAGTTCCATTTAGATAAACACTAGATAAAACCAAAATAGTCTGTGGAAGTAATATTTGGGAAATCTCTACTTTTGTTAATAGGTAAATTCATTTGGACACAGCTGGACGGGCTGGGGTCAGCCCAAAGGTAGGTCAGCGAGGCTGTGTGTGCTGGGAGAGATGGGCAGCAGACCCTCTCCATAAATAAACGCTTTGGTACCAGAATTCTCTTCATTTCTTAGGATCTTGACACTTTTGTAATAATTGGCTTTCCTTTCCATATGAAGTGAAAGGGAGCTAAGAGCAGTTAGCTCCTTGTTACAGACACACATATACAATGCTGCATTTCATGCTCACAAGGCTGCTGAGAACAAATTATTATCATCCTGTCTTACCAACAAGAAAACTAAGGTGTCAATTAGTTGAGTGACTTTCCAATAATCACTCATAAAATAAATGGCAGTCCACGTGACCCCGGAGTGCCTGTCCTTTCCCCCATATGGCCTCTGCATTGAGGCTTGCTACTTCTGAAGAGTTGAATTTGGTTAAATCGGCCTCAGTAGCACCTTCTTTATTAGGAAGAGTTAGTTGGAGAGTGATGAGAAGGATTTGGGAGCAGGGTGTGTGGGCACTGGAAACGCTGGAAGGGGTAATTGGAGGGACTGAAAGACACATATCAAAGTTCAGTTTGTTTTTTGTTTCATCAACCATCTCGGTTTTCTTCCTACCCACTTTAAATTTCTTAATCTCCCAGTTGCTCATTCCTTTTGTTTTCATGCTTTGAAATGCTATTACAGACCTGAGAAGTAGGAGGAAAATCTCTGTTCCTAGTAAATATACATTTGGAAACTATCCAGCTGGGAAATAACCCCTTCAAAGTAGCTATGAGGGCTTGCCCACAGTGAATGGGCTGGGAGGGTGTCACTTCCAAGTTTTCTAGGTTTAGTTTTGAAGGTAGAAAATAGGGAAGTTCTCTCTACTTGCACCGCCCCCCATCCTCCACGTCACCCCACACACATCTGAAGCTGTGGAAAAGAAGCTGTAAAAACACAATCTCAGGAGTTAGAAAAAAATCCGTCTTGGCTTCTTCACTCGTAATTGTGTGGCCCTGGGGAAACGACTTCCACTTCAGGAACTTAAAGTCAGGAGTCAAGATGAGAGATGAGGGATGACGCTACCTCTTCAGAAGGACAATGCCACCAGCTCCTCTTTTGTCAATGAGAATGGCAATTCATCCCTGCTGATGTCAAGGGTTGTTGTGATACTCAAATCAAATAAAGAACTTTAAAGTGCTTGGGATACTACTAAATCCCATGCAAATACAAAGGTTTGCAAATGTAAAGGGTTGTTTTATAAGCAATATTTTCTGCATTGTTCATGAGCTACTTGATGCTGAACAAGGGGCTCAACCTCTACAAGATACAAAACAATTCACGGTGGCTCTCTGGAATATAATAATTCTCCCATTAGACTAATCCCCACAGGCAGGAACCAGGTCTAGCACATCCTAGGCATTCAAGAAATAATAATAAATATGCCCGGGCAACTGACTGCAAATGGAGGCTCACAGATTCTACCACACTTTTGTTGGTTCTGCAAAGTCAAAGCCAATGACTATGTTTGTTTGTTTTTTTGACTTGTCGTTAAAATCCAGCCACTTGTCCAGCATCTTATGCAGCAGTGTAACTGAGAAATTACGATTTAAGGGATGATTATGATTACTGCATCATTTCATAGATACTCCTTTTTACTTTCTGGTATATTCAAGTACTTGAAGGGAAATACCTGAAATCTCCAAATTAATCCAGCTGCCTTGATCTCTGATAATGATTGTATGATTGTATAACCTTTATCTTGTGCCCTTGTGATTGTAAAAACCTTGTGACTAAGCTTCACGTGTACCCATTTATCCAATTGTTCAGCTTTATAGTCCTATGATCACTAAAGATAGCCCCTAATGTTTATTAATGAAGGGTCTTGGGTCAGCCCAGAACTAACCCACTCCAAGTCCAAAGTTATCTTGATAACCAAAGCTGGAAACAACCAAAATGGGCCCTTGACATGTGCAGTAGCTTAGGCTTTAACCTATACTTCATTATAATACTAAAAATCATGACCATCATCATATTAAGGCCACAATTTTCTTACATACATTCTGTGATTATGCATGTAATCAATCCATGCATGCTCAATAATTAGAGCACTTCTAATTACAGCATCTGGAGTCATTGTGTTCATTATCCTAAAACCTACCCTTCTTTTGATACTATAAAATTATCAGAATTACTGCAGTTTGGGGAGACAGATTTTTGGGCTGATAGACCATCTACTCTCCTGCTTTCTGCCTAGCAATAAATTCTTTCTCTCGTTGAAACCCCGGTGTCTCAGGAACTGGTCATTTGAGCACATCAGACAAAGAATCCACCACCTTGGTCTGGTAACAGCACTACTAATGCTCAATAAATATCAAATCTTTGCTTTAATCCCCAAAATGAATTTGTCTTTAAACATCACAAGTTTCACTCTTGAAGAATCTTTTTGTTTCCAAATAGTGAATTACTACTTTAAAATGTTTCCTTTATTCAATTGTCCATTCCTTCCTAAATATGTATTCACTGTCTCCTCATTTAATTATTTACTAGTAGATGGAATGTACAAGAAGCTTGTGCAAAGCACATGGAGGGCCATGCCCAAATCCAGCAATGGTCTAAAAAGATTGACAGATTACAAAGGTAAAAGTTACAAAATATTAATATAAATGTATGGAACTATCTCTGTATAATGAATATTGCTTTTTGAGTAGAGCAACATTAAAGAAACGTTTTCTCTATAAAAACACTGGACTTAGAAAAAGGAATTGAAGTTGAATTCATTTATATTCTCCATCTATTGTAGAAAAATGTCATTGAAATTCTGAAGGAAACGTGATATTGATGTACTTCTAAGTGTCTATGAATAAAATAGGTGAGGAGAGAGAGAAAAAAATCAATTTAACACTGAGAGTAATTTTCACCTTTCCTTCCTTGAAAAACATACATGAAATGTCATGTGTTGTCATGGAAACAGCAAAATAAGAAATCTGTCTAAGACCAAACACTTGAAGTTAGATGTGAGGCTGTCAAATACAGGCTGTTTATATTGTCTCTTACAGGATAGAAAAAGACTGATAGTGATTTGGTATGTAACCATCCTTGTGTATATTCTAAATCTTCCCTCATTTTGTGTTTTGTGTGCATGTAACTTCCCAAAGTTATTTCCTTTCATTTTCCTTCCTAGAGCTTACAGGAGGCAACTTGCCCAGACTTCATTTATAATGTTTTAGATTTTAAATCTTCAGGTTATTTAAAAGAATTTTATACAGAGCAAGGGCTTGTCCAAATCCATATACCCATGTTCTCAAGCAATAATTATCATGTAAAGACCCTAGGGTTTAGGGTAAGATACACCCCTGCATTGGAGTCCTGGTTCTGCCATTTAGTCACTGCGTAATCTTGGTCAAAATATTTAGTTCCTCAAATTTTCCGAAGTATACTTCATAAAATCCATGTATAACAGAGCTTTTGGTGCTCACCCAGCAGGTCAAAACATTGATGAGCATGGATCACAGTGGTGCCCCCCCCCACCCCAGCTTAAATAAAAATAAAAAATTGAAACCCAATTCTACATTTTAATCAAGAGACCTATCCAAGGCAAGGTGCTGCCCCATCTTTTGGAGAAAATCAGGGAAATGTGATCATGGATTGAATAGTAGATCAACATTTTCATAAGCTTGATAGTGGCATTGTGGTTGTAAAAAAAGGGTCAATAATATTTATAAATTGCCCACTGAACAGTGCAGGGTAAAAGAGCATGATGTTGGGATTTTTTTTCCAGACACTTCTGCAAAGAAGATAAAAGATAAAGAAGAATAGGTGGTGTCAGTATGGCAAAACCTTGATAATTGTTGAATCTGAATGGTAAGAATATGGGAATTCATTTTATCATTTTCTTTATTTGTGCATATGATTGAACTTTTTCATAATATGCTTTTTTATTATCCTTTGAAAAAATAAAATCCTTTAAAGTATAAAAACAATGGACAAAATGAAAGCGTTATCAAAGCGTTAAATATGCCTACACCTATCAGCTATCCATGGGTTCACAGGTAATATATTTCAGTCAAAACCAGTTTTCAGAGGTAAGGATCAGTGTCAGAAAACCCTTTCTCCTCCAGTCCCCAATCATCAAAGTAAGATCATTTGGAAAACATTTACCTGGTACTGAAGAAGAATGGGTAGTATAACCTACAGTGGTGCTGGAGGGGTGAGTGTGAGCCAAAGGAAGTAGCCTAGGGTTGAATACAATCTTCAGACATTCTGTGATCAGGTCTCCTTTCCACAGAGATGGCAAAACTTAGAGCTTCAGTGCTTAAAGGGGAGAGAGGCGGCAATCAGCAGCTATATCCCCTAACAGCATTAGAACCTAACCCCCAGCCATTAGGTCCTAAGGTCCCTAGGTTCTGTATTGAGGCCAGAATGATCAAATTCCTTGAGGGCCACAATTGTTTGCTGGTTTCTGTGTCTCTTTAAAGAATGTAAATTTTACCCTCCCTCCCTCCCTTCTTTCCTTCTCTTCTTTATCCATTCTTCCTCCTCCTTCTCTATTTCTTCCTCCTCCTCCTTCTTCTTATTCCCTTTCTTTTTTGTTGTTGTTGAGATTAACTATAGATGTCTTCTTAAAAACTCTGTAAGTTTTATTGTTGTTTTGTTTTTGAAACTGAGGAGGCCCTTTCTCTTCAGCCTATTGTACCATTCTGTAAGAAGTTCTACATTGCATTTTCACAGGCAAATTTTCCTAAATTATTTCTGAACAAACAAGAATTATATCTCGTTAAGTGCATTAACATTCTGAAATCTCATTTCATTTTGAATTCCAATTAGAAAGAAGATAGAAATATTGGGCTGGAATTGAGGAGATTTAGTGAAAATTCTTTTGCTAAATATGTGACCTTGAAACCTAATGCAAGGCAATTAAACACTTTCTTGATTACTTTCTGAACAAAAACAATAATTTCATTTTATATGACAAACAAAATGAAAGCAATCAGAGCGTATGAATCTCTACAATAAAATAGAAGAAATTTTGGACACTCATAATTTGCACAGTCAAATGATTTCTAAGGAAATATTGGGAGACAGATTTCTAGAGAAAGTAGTTTGCATGTGTTTGGGATATACTTAAACTCTTGAAGACAGCTGTAGGCACACTTGGTTCATATTTGCCCAGATGAAATCTAGTCCTTTATTCCTCTCCTGTTTGAATCCATAATAATAAATTCTTTCTAAAGAATTAGTATATTACCTAGTAAGTCCTGTTTTATGGGTTTGTGCTGTTATGAACCCCAGAAAAAGCCATGTTCTTTAAATCTATTCTTGGGTACAGACCTATTATGGGTCAGAACTTTTGACTAAGTTGTTTCAATTGAGATGTGGCCCACCCAATACAAGGTGGGTCTTAATCCTTTACTGGAGTCCTTTATGAGAGTATAAGGGACAGGAAAAAGCCAGACAGTTCAGAGAGAAAGAAACACCCACAGAAGCCAAAAGAGCCACTGAAGCCAGACCTGAAAGCAATGAAACCCTGGAGAGAAGGAACAGCAGATGCCAGCTGTGTGCCTTCCCATGTGACAGAGGTGTCCCAGATGCCAGCAGCCTTTCTTCAAAGAAGGTATCCTCTTGTTGATGCTTTAATTTGGACATTTTCATAGCCCTGGAATTGTGAAGTTGTAAGCTAATAAACCCCCTTTGTAAAAGCCAACCCATTTCTGGTATATTCCATTTCAGCAACTTTAGCAAACCGAAACAGGGTTCTTCTATATGCTCTTATTTTTCTACTATCTAGAATGGACCATTAGATGCCCAACGTTAATGTGATTCTTAATCTATTGATCACAAATTTTTTTAAAAAACATCTTCCTTTTCTTAAGTTTCTGGAAACTTTAAGGATTAACTTTGATATTTGTATTGGTATCAAGCATTACCTAGTGTACATAGGAGCAGATCATTTATTATTTTATCTTGATTATCACCCAATTGTCCTTAAACTGAACATACACAGTGTTCTTTTTCATACCTAAGAATTTTTCTTTAATTGCTTATTTGATTATTTTTACCTCTCTGTTATCTTTCTTCTTTACTGGTTGTACTTCTACCATATGGATTCCAGTAACCTATAAATCTGTCTGCTATGTTTATTTTTTTTTCTTTTTCATATTGCCTATTTCTTTTGTCTTTGCACCATTTGATCATTTTTGACTCAATAATCCAAATACATAATTTGTGTTTTTAACTGTGCTGAATACACTCACAACATTCTGCTCTTTTGCCCTTTTACTGAACTCATATTTTATTTGTAAGATCCTTAATGGGTTCTTATTATTTTATGGATGATTAATTATCTTTTATTATTCCAAGGATATAATTATACTTCTTTTAAATTTTGTGTTTGCTATATGAACTCAGTTTATTGAAGTATAACTTCTTCCTTTTTAGTTTATTACATTTCATGGAATTTAATATCCTCAATCATTTAGTAACTCATGGAGTTAGACTTGACATTGATTTTCATATTTGCTCATCATCCCTGTGGATGTTATTTTTTATCTGTAGCCTGCTCATTTTCAACAGAAGAAATTTCCAAACCTCTTGGAAAACTTATTAGTTCATAAATCCTTGCAACCTTAAGCAAAGACTCCTTTTTAATTTCTCTAATACCCCATTCCCTATCCACACTTCCAAGCTGCAACTAATTCCTTGGCTACTGTTGCCCAGGAGATTACTGATGTTGTTATACAGGTAACATCACTGTATATTGCAAAAGAAAACCACATTTCAGTCCAAACTCCCAAAAGAGACAGACTTTGCATACTAAAGGACTTTTACAGATGAGATAGACTTTGCATACTAGAGGACTTCTACAGATGATTCCCATTAATAGTAATGAAAAAAGGCAGCTGCCAAAAGAGAAGAAAACACTTCTCACAGAAAGTGCAGAGAAGCTGTGCAGACACTACAGAGTGGAAAAGCAGTCTCCATATCCATTCCCAAGGATAATGGGTGCTAGCTATAGTCAAGACTTCCACTTCCAGACAATGTGGGCACACAGGCAATCGATTTACCTTCTTGCCTAAAATAACAAAACAAAATGGACAAAATATATGAAACAATGGTTTTCAAGACACTGGACATCAGGCAAAGAAGGCCAGTTTCCAGTTTGCTAATGCTGCCATTATGCAAAATACCAGAAATGGGCTGGCTTTTATAAAGGGGGTTTATTTGGTTACAAAGTTACAGTCTGAAGGCCATAAAGTATCAAAGGTAAGACATCAACAATAGGGTGCCTTCACTGGAGGACAGCCATTGGCGTCCAGAAAGCCTCTGTTAGCTCGGAAGGCATGTGGCTGGTGTCCACTTGCTCCCAGTTAGCATTTCAAAATGGTGTTCTCCAAAATGTTGCTCTTGGGGCATTTTGTCCTCTCTTAGTTGCAGCTGCTCTTCAAAATGTCACTCTCAGTTGCTCTGAGGTCCTTCTGTCTGTGAACTCCTTTATAGGGCTCCAGTGATCCAATTAGCAACCACCCTGGTGGGTGGGGTGACACTTCCATGGAAATTATCCAATCAAATGTTTCACTCACAGTTGATTGAGTCATATCTCTGTGGAGACAATCAAAGGATTCCAATCTAGTCAACACAAATATGTCTGCCCCCACAAAATTGCATCAAAGATAATGGCATTTTGGAGGACATAAGATATCCAAACTGGCACAGCCAGTACCCTTGAGAAAAGGGAAACAATTTAGATGAGCCCTATAATTGCCTCACCTTACAAATTTGGTAAAATTTCTAGGCTATAACACAGAGAAGGGGAACTGAGGCTGAGCCTGGTGGACTTCTGGGGCTGAGAGCCTAGGGATAACAAGCAAGAGCACTGAAAAGGAGAGAACTGCATAGAGATCTCCAGAGATCTGCAGAGAGACGGAAAAGATGAGCCACAGACTGGAGGATAATATTGCAAAAGAAATGCATTGAAAAGATAAGAAATCCTCATAAGCAATTTGATACCAGAATATATAAAGAACTCACTAAACTCGACCATAAGAAAACAAAGAAAAACAAGTAAAATTAAAAACCAATGAAAAATAGGTAAAAATATTGAACAGAAACCTCACTGCAGAAGATATGCAAATGGTGTTCTGATTTGCTAATGCTGCCATTATGCAAAATACCAGAAATGGATTGGCCTTTATAAAGGAAGTTTATTAGGTTACAAAGTTAGAGTTCTAAGGCCGTAGAAGTGTCCAGACTAAGATGTCAACAAGATGATACCTTCACTGAAGAATGGCTGATGGCATCTGGAACACCTCTGTCAGCTGGGAAGGCATGTGGCTGGCATCTACTAATCTTTTGCTCCTGGGTTGTATTTCAAAATGGCTTTTTCCAAAAAGTCTCTGAACTTCTGTCTTCACTCCTTTCTCTCAGCTCCCGTGCATCCTTGCTTCTTTCTCCCAGGGCATTTTCCTCTAAGCATCTGGGGGTCCTCTCTTAGCTTCTCCAGGGCAAACTCTGGGCTTCATCTTTTAGCTAAGGGTCTCCAGATGTCCCTCTGTCCACATCTCCAAGTGTCTCTGAGAGTCAGTCTCTATGTTGGCTCTTCTCCCAGGGGCAAACTCTGGATTACATATCTTAGTTTCTCTCCAAAATGTTTCTCGTGGCTTCTCTGAGCTCTCTTGTGTACTCCAGTGAACCAATCAAGACCCACTCTGAATGGGCAGGGTTCATATCTCCATGGAAATAATTCAATCAGAATTCTCACCAGAGTTGATCACATTTTCATGGAAACATTCAATCAAAAGTTTCAACCCCACAAGATTGGATTAAAAGATCATGGCTCTTCTGGGATCCATAACAGTTTCAAACCAGCAGAGATGGTAAATGAGCACATGAAAAGATAGTCAATATTAGTCATTAGGGAAATGTGAATTAAAACTATAATGAGACACCACTACATAATGATGAGAATGGCAAAAATTAAAAAGACTGATAATGTCAAGTGCTACTGAATATATGCAGGAACTAGAACTCCTGTACAATCATTTTGGAAGAGTTCAGGAATTTCTCAAAAAAATGAAAACTATGTATTCATATGATCCATACTCTCCTCTTCTGGATAGCAATTTTATTTGTTATAGCCCCAAACTGGAAACAATTCAAAGGTACATCAACAGGTGGATGGATAAACAAATTACAGTATAACTATGCAATAAAATACTACTCTTCAATAAAAAGTAAAGAAGTATTGATACATCAAATAATATAAATGAATCTCAAAATAGCCATGTCAAGTGAAAAAAGACAGACCAATGGGGGACCCAGTGTTTCATTCCATTTAGATAAAATTCTAGAAAATGCAAACTAATCTATAGTGACAGAAAATGTATCAGTGGTTACCAGGGGACAGAGTGGGGCTGTCAGTGTGGGATCAGGAAAAAGAAATTACAAAGGGGTATGGTTACATTTCTGGGAGATGATGGATGTATTCATCAATATGTTAATTGTGGTGATGGTTTCATGGGTATATACACATTTCATAACTGCAAATTATATACTTTAAACATATTTATGTCAATTATACCACAATAAAGTTGTTTGTTTGTGTTTTTAATTAGGGAATAGGGAAGCTAATACTGAATTTCCAGACCCAGCAAAGTCTTTGGCCTATTCTGGGCAAAGGATGAGGGTTTCTCCAGCTCCTTCCCACCGTAACAGCCTTCATCCCTTCCATCTTGGGTTCCGATTGTTCAGCTTTTCCAAATCACATTTTTTTTCCTGCTACTGTAACTAGCTTACTAGCAAATGACCTCCATAACACACACTCCAGGATTAAATTCTCCTTCCACATCTTTTTTCAGCAGAGTATTGGAGTAAATGTCTCAGGCGCAGGTTCTTCTTCCCCCAAACTCACAATATGTGCCCTTTCTTACCCTCCTACCTCTCCAGCCCTAGATCCTTCTGCCTGCCTCTTATTTTGGCTGTAGCCAGATTATGAACCATAGAAGTGGTTGGGAGAGAAAAAATATAAATATGTTAATCTACTTGAGGGGAAACAGTTGGGAAATGGCTGACTGTTCTGATATTTAAGAATCCAAGAGAAACAGTTGGTGGACATTCAGATCTTAGGGGGAAGAACATAAAGGTCACCTTTCCCACTGGGAGTCATTTAAACTTGACTGAGGTCTGTTGCCTTTGAGGGTTGATCAACATTTGAAATGTAGCTACTCTCCCCACACCACAACAGTCTTATCTCTTGAAGCCCACCCGTGTTCTGCCTCAGCCCTCACCAAACCCTAACAACTCTTGGGAAAAAAACATGAGAATAGCCATAAGGGAAAACTGCACATTAAACACGTCTATAAGGAAATCACGTTTTAGCAATAAAGATCCTGAAGCAAAAACAGATGTCTCAGGACAGTAAAGAATTCAGCAGTTTCAGGCTAAGATCCAGTCTATAGCAATAAAAGTATTACATCCTTCACAACAACATTTAATAGTTATAACCTATACCTAAGTGACGAGTAAGAGACAATCCAATGTAAGCTTTTACAGTTGGTTACATATGTATGCATCGCAAACTGCATGTGTTTATCAGTCCAGGAGAGTTAACATTTCTCAAGACGTCTTATTGCTACCTTCCATAAATTCTTGTGTTGAAATTATTGTTGTATTTGGCACCCTTGGTTATAGGTTTTCTAAACAGATACTAAAGTTGAATCTGATACCCAGAGTGAATGAGCAAATTAGGAGTAAAGCTTCTCTAAAGAAATTATGTTTTAGTGAACTCCAAGTAACACCACTAAAAACTTGAAACTCTTTTTTTCTATTTGATTATCTTTAATCATTCAGATTCTAATCACATTTCATCCCAATAAGCTCTATGGGGTCTCCAGTGATACTCTGTACTCATTTATGTGTCTCAATATTTATTGACCATTTCTCTAGATTACCTTCCTCACTTTTCCATGCCTAGACATGATTCTGCATCCTCATCTGGTGTCTGTTCCCTTTATCCCATACTAATCCATACTGAACTTTCACTTTCTTATATCAGAGCCGATATTGCAATCAGTTCTCAGCTTTTATGACTGAATTGATTTAAAATGTGACTTACTATGGACCCTTTTTTACCCTGCAAATTCATTGAGATATAGTTACATACCATACAATCATCCAAGGTGTGCAATTAATTGGTCACAGCATCATCATAGTTGTGCATTCATTATCACAATCAATTTTTGAATATTTTCAGTACTCTAAAAAATAATAAAAATAAAAATAAAAAAGAACACCCCAAAACATACCATCCTCCCATATCCCTCCATTATTCATTTACTTTTTTGTCCCCATTTTTCTACTCATCTGTCCATACACTGGATAAAGGGAGTGTTAGCTCCAAGGTTTTCACAATCATGTGGTCACACCATATAAGCTATATAGTTATACAATCATCTTCAAGAATTAAGGCTACTGGATTGTAGTTCAACAGTTTTTGGTGTTTCCTGTTGAAAAAGGAATATCTATAAAATGCATAAGAATAACCTCCAGAATGACCTCTTGACTATTTGAAATCTCTCAGCCTCTGAAGCTTTATTTTGTTTCATTTCTTTCCCCCTTTTGGTCCAGAAGGCTTTCTCAATCCCATGATGCCAGGTCCAGACTCATCCCTGGGAGTCATGTCCTACATTGCCAGGGAGATTTACACCCCTGGGAGTCATGTGTCATGTAGGGGGGTGGGCAGCAAGCCTACCTGCCAAGTTGGCTTAGAGAGAGGCCACATCTGAGCAACAAAAGAGGTTCTCTGTGGGTGACTCTTAGGCATGATTATAAGTAGGTTTAGCCTCTCCTTTGCAGTAACAAGCTTCATAAGGGCAAGCGCCAAGATTGAGGGCTCAGCCTAATGAATTGGTATTCCCCAATGCTTGCAAGAATATAAGGAATTCTTCAGGTGGGGAAGTTTAGTAGTTCCACACTTTACCCAAATCCCTCAAGGGGGCTTTTCAAATACTTTTTTATTCTCTGTCCAAATTACTCTGGGATATATCGGGGCTTCACGCTAACCTGTGCAAACAAACCAGATCTCACTCCCTTTTCAAGCTTCTATTACCATAGGCTCTTTTCTTCCAAAATGCTATTGCTCTTTTTCTGTTCCTCTTTGCTGTTCCACATATCTAGGTAAATGGACAACCTGGAAGGATTATTGTCTGTTGATGATGTGCATGCTCTCAATAGCCACCTCAAAATGTCCCCCTTGTACTATTGTGGTAAAATGAGTTTGTTTGTTTTTTTTAATCTTTTAAAACTTTTTGAACTTTAGAAAAAAAATTATCATACCGAAGTTGAATGAAAATTGATAGATTCTGAATTCTTGAAATGGGTTTTTATATTCAGGCATACTTGAAAATATTTCCCTACCCTAAAACCATTGAATTGTTTTAAAAAAATCACTTAAAATAGTTTCAGCATCTTTTAGTCTCCAATAAAATGGAAAAGCATCTCTTCGGAATGGTAACTCATCAGAATTCATATACACTGAAATATAATCATTCACCAGCAAGCATAAACAATTGAGATCAGATTCATCCCTGTTCTATTGGGGATTATGGATAAATATGAATATAAGGCATTTCAAGGAAGGTAAAAGAGTAGATCCTAAAAATACAGAAAAGAAAGGATGTAGATACTGAAGTTAAGTTTTACTGGGATTATAATTTGTTTTCTTACCAAATCTTCATGGAAATAGTGCAGCCAGATACCCTTAATCTTTCTTGCACCATAGACCAATTTAGCAGTCTATAAGCCTAGAGATTGATTCTCAGAGTAAGTTACTAAATATACAAAATAAAATAAATACATAATATTACCAAGGAGGACAGTTATATTTAAATACAGTTACCAAAATACTAAGGAAACAAATCTATGAAATAGAAATTTAGGTGCCTTTTACAGAGGCATTTAAAAACAAAACTTAATGGCAGAGCTCATAAATAACATAATTACTAATGATGATGAATATAAACAATATTTTGAGATGTCTTTAACAACTGTAATGACATATGAACACATCTGTCTTTTCTATTGGTGACAAGGTCACAGGTGCTGCTGCTATTACTGTTGCTTGTGGTTTCATTTATAATTGAAAGAAATGGTAAATTTCAGTTAGAGGGTGTGCCGGTTTGGATGTATTATGTCCCCCAGAAAAAGCCATATTCTTTGATGCGGTCTTGTGGGGCAGACATAATAGTGGGGATTAAGTTGGAAAGTTTGGATTAGGTTGTTTGCAGGGAGATGCACCCCACCCAATGGTAGATGATAACTGACGGGATATTTCCATGGAGGTGTGGCCCCACCCATTCAGGGTGAGCCTTGATCAATGGAGCCATATAAACATGCTGACTCAAAGAGAAGGAAGTCAGTGCAGCTGTGAGTGACGTTTTGAAGAGGAGCAAGCTTGCTAGAGAGGAATGTCCTGGGAGAAAGCCATTTTGAAACCAGAACTTTGGAGCAGACACCAGCCATATGCCTTCCCAGCTAACAGGGGTTTTCCAGACGCCATTGGCCATCCTCCAGTGAAGGTACCCGATTACTGATGTGTTACCTTGGACACTTTATGGCCTTAAGACTGTAACTGTGTAGCCAGATAAACCCCCTTTTTATAAAAGCCAATCCGTCTCTGGTGTTTTGCGTTCCGCAGCATTAGCAAACTAGAACAGAGGGTATAGAAAATAAAGATGTGTCTTTTCCCATCTAAACTCATAGACATCCTGAAATCTTTTTCATGTAGGAAGTTCTTTTGCCTTGTGTGGTTTAGCAAAAATATTTCTAAATATTAATCTATAGATTTGTGTGTTTTAATTGTTCAATTGAATATTGTTGAGTACTTACTAATCACCTTAACTAAGTTAGGGGCACAAATAGCAGAGTAAATAACATGATCATGTCTGAAAAAAGTCATAATTTAGTAGAGTAAGAACATTTCTTAAATTGCTGCAATGAAACTTTAGAGATGTTATAAGGAAAAAAAAATGTGTCCAATGCAGAGAAGGAATAAAGGGACAGGTCAAATAGGCCAAGTCCCATAAAGAGTGGGGATGTCGTTAGGCAGGAAGGAAAGAACTATCTAGGCAGAGAACTTCATCACCAAAAACACCGAGATATAAAACAATTCTAGAAGATTAGTTCAATTAATGTGGCTTGATATTTTCACTGTATAGATGCTTAAACACACTCAACTTCATTAAGGAAATTATTTATTACCAAAGAATTACTTGAGTATCTGTTTATTTAGTAGAGTGTGAACTTTTCATATAACAGATTTATTGAATGAATGAATGAACGAACGAATGAACAAACGAAGGAACTAACAGGTTGTATTTGAACAGCGGCCCTGGTAATACTTAAAAGTTCTCTTAATTACCACCAGGTGGCAGATATTTCATCCAAGAATGACTGTTAATTCTGGGTGAAACTCAGATGAGGAAATGCATAATGGCTTTTGTTTTCTTGATTCTTACAGTCTGAGTTCATTAAAATTGAAGAGATTTTGTGAGAAGGGCTGCAGAAGATTTTCAGCTCTTTATTAAATAGAAATAACTTTACTGAATTGGTTTATGAAATTGAATTTGAAAAAGACAGTAACAAATACTCTTTCCTCAGCAAGAAAAAAATAATAAGAGGATTTTGCAGACTAGATCATTTCTCTGTAGAGATTTCTAATCCCCACCCTCTGAAATCAGTAAAAGAAGGATTACAACCATGAGAGTCATTATCGCATTACATATTATTTAAAGAAATGATGTATGTAAGATAATTCACACAGCAAGATGATGCCTTTCTATTTCTGCCACATGAAAATTATTCAAGTGACCATAACACAAGTCCCCCAGTCACATACATAATAGTAAAGAGGTGTCTGAAAAACAGCATCCCCAAGTGCATCCAGGAAGAATTCACAAGCCCTTGGTACACCTGGTGGCATTTAGTTCTGGATGTGATGCCTTAAGTGGGACATTGAGAAAAAAGACAGGTTGTCCAAAGGAGATGATCTAGAATAGAAACCAGGTCATACAGGGAACAGCTGATGGTATGAGAGTTCCCAATCAAGGTATGTGACGTGGGAACCACTGAGGGTTCACAAGGAGAAATCAGACAAACTGTGTTTCCTTTGAATTAGGACAACTGAGTAATAGAGAGGCAGACTTCTGTTTTAAAAAGGAAAGAATTTTTTCATAATTGGAGCAGACCACCTGGGGAAACTCTGAGGTTTCTGTTGAAGAAGAGACTCAAGTGTAACTTTCATTCTTAAATAATTAACCACTTACCGTGTGCCACTTGGTGATGGGCATAGAGCAGTAAGTAAGCTACCAGAAGCGTGGGAGAGGTGGTTGCCCTTGTTGGCAAATAAAGACCCTGCCACTTAAGAAGGTATGGGGACTTAAGTTCATCTCCAGGTTGCTTAGTCCAGGATCAGGCATGGGATTTCAGAGTACATATTGGTCTGTCATGAGGCAAGAGCACAAGCCTTAATATGGGATACAGTGTGGCTCTATATAAATCCCTGTGGACATCTGTATTCAGTTATGACATGCAAATAGCTTGGAAACTGTGATTCTCATCTTTTAAATAAGAAAAAAAATGAACAAACTGAAAACCAATGCTTTTTCTTGACCCATCAGAGAACCCACATTTCTCTATGAGATATATAAATTTATCATAGGACTTGACTCACATGACTGTGGGGATTGGCAAATCTGAATTCCATAGGGTGGGCTGCAAGTTGGAAACTTCAATGAAGGTGAAGTTGAGGTCCCCAGAAGCAGCACAGGAGACATCTTACAACAGTGAAACTATTCTTTATGAGATTATAATGGTGAATACATGACACTTTGAATTTGCCAAAACCCATAGAACTTTACAATAAAAAGAGTGAACCCTGTTGTCTGCAATTTTGAAAAACAGCATTTAGGAGATTGGGGATTCTCGGACAGAATGCAGAATGCCACACAGCAATGTAACAGTAATAGGAATGTTTGAAACAATCTCACTGAAGGGAAAAGGGAGAAAAATGCTGACCTTAGTAACTTAAGACTTAAGACCAAAGACAAAACAAACAAACGAAAAAACCCACAACCAAAACAGCATATATAACCACTGTTTAGTTTACTATACTAAACTAGTATGCTCTGATATAGTATACTACACATCACGTTTGGTTTACTATAGTTACAAATGGTTACACAAAGATATTTTTATAGACACAGATTTTACAGATTTTTAATAGATTATTATGGATATGTGTATATATACAGGTTAGTACACACACATGTATTTCCTTGCTCTGTCACCCAGGAGTGCCTAGAAGCAATGACACCCCAGAAGCAACAAGTACACCTAGCACACAGAACTTGATTTCTAATATCATTCTTCAAAAAAGGGACTGATGCCCCATGGTGAAATGGCTGATCCTAGGACTGGGGCCAGAAATATACAAGATGGGCCTGGAGTATCTTGTAGTGCCAAACAGTAAGGAAGTGCCCCCCACCCTGCCCAAAACTCAAAAAACCCACAATTATAGTATGTCAAAGAGACAGAGGAGCAAACTCAAAGAGCTCCCAATGGGCGACGCTGGGACAATTTGGACAAGAAGATAAAGTAGTATTGAATTATAACCCAAAGTATAAAGCAAATATCTATGAGTCCAAACTAATGTAAATAAGTGAGTGAATAAATAAATAAATGAGACAGAATAGACAAATATTCTGTTCAAAAATCTTCCAAATGATCTCTGTAGATACTCTCTCCCAAGGAAGTGAAGCATGACCACCCACTCCTTGGGGGCTGCACTTAGTGATTTCCTTCTAAACAGTTCTGCACAGAAAGGGGTAAAAGACTAACTTTACAGTAAAGATACCTGGTGGTCAACACTGATAAGTCATGTTGATAATATGTACCCTTGATGTGCTGTGATGAAAAGGCACGTTACGTCTGTGGTCTTCTTCCAAAAAACCCATAACCCCAGTTTAATCATGCAATAAAACAGACAAATTCCAGCAGAGGACATTCTGCAAAATCCCCGACCAGTACTCATCAAAACTGTCAAGATCGCTGGAAACAAGACAAGTCTGGGAAACTGTCACAGCCAAGAGGAGCCTAAGAAGACACAACAACAAGTGTAATGGCATCTTGAATAGGATCCTGGAACAGAAAAGGACATTAGGTAAATATAAAGAAAAGCTGCGTAATGTATTGACTTTAATTAATGATAATGTATCACTATTGGTTTATTAATTGTAAAAAATGTATAATGCTATTTTTAGTTGTTAATGATAGGGAAATCTGGGTGCAGGGTTTATGGGAACTCTCTTTACTACCTTCCCAATATTTCTGTAAATCTAAAATTGTTATGAAATTTGAAAGTTTATTTAACATAAAAATAAATGGCAGCTTCACTCCAGACAATTTCATCCCTGGTTGAACCAAAATAACAAGAGTTGGATCATGTATTGTATGTTCCTTCCGCTTCTTAGGGGTGAAAGTTCATACAAGAATCAAACACAAAGATAATGAATATTATCTGCGTTGATAAAAAGTGATACATAAAATCATTTTATAAATTCTCATGATTGCCAAATGTAAGTAAAAAATATCTAAATAACAGCCTATAACTGAACAAAGTCATATGCTCACCACAAATTGAGAAGCCCCCAAGGCAGACTTTCAATTTGTCCACATCTGCGTGAGTTGCTTCCCTCCGCTTAGCAATCGGGGAATGGATTGGCAACATGAGAGCCGATGGCGTTCCACCCAACAGCGTCTAGGGATCCAAGCACACACAGCCTGACCTAGCCCCTAAACCAACATGTCTTGATCTTTCTCTTGCTTTCTCCCTATGTCCCTTATTTCCTCCCTTCATTTTATTGTCTCTCTTCTTTCCCTTTCTCTGTGTTTTTGCTTCTTTCTTATCTAATAGAAAGCAGCAGAAAGCCTGGCTGTGGGCAGCAATGGGAGTGTAACTAAGAGAGCAACTGTCTGATGAACTCCAAATTAAAAATAAGTAAATACAAGAGTTTCAGGGAAGGATTTTATAGTCCTAGTTTGAGTTCCCTGCTCATCTCTGGAGTCAATGGTCAGAAAATTATATTTCTATTAATGGCCATCCCAGGTGGCATGCTATGATATATGTTCTACCAAAAAGGGTCTATAGCTTATGGAGCAGAGGGGATAAAAACATATGCTGTGCATAAAAAATCCCTTATTTATGAAAATCATTGTTGATGGTGATGACTTGCCTTCAGGAGGTGGGGTGGGGACATACAGAAAACTCAAATGAAGATACAATGTGTCAGGTGGTAAGTGCTGAAAAGGAAAATGAAGCAAGGGCTTAAAAATTCCAGAATTATTCAAATGAGTTCTCAAAGGTAAAATGACATTTGATCAGGTATCTGAGGGCAGCGTGAGAGCGGGCCATGGGAATATCTGGGGAAACAGCATTCCAAGCAGAGGAAACAGCAAGTGCAAACGCCCACATTTGAGGAACAGCAGAGATCAGGCGGCTGAGGTGGAGTGAGCAAGGGAGCAGTGCAGGAGAAGAGGCTGACAAAGTGGTAGAGGAGAGGCCATGGAAGGGCAGGAGGGCCATTCTGTGCACTTTTGTTTTTTTGGTCAGTGAGATAAGGAAGATACTAGAGATTTTTGAGGAAAAGAGGGATATTATAAGACATATTTTAAAGGATTGCACTGGCTCTAGTATGGAGAATAGACCAGGAGGAGCAAGTTCAAAACATGGAGACCACTTAGTAGGCTACTGAGATAAGGGAGATGATGGCAGCTTGAACCCAATGCTCTAACCTAAAGAAATTTATATAGCTGTTTTGCAGCCACAGATTGCCCTCTGCTTCCTAAACAATGTGAGCCAATGCCAAGGGGCTCTTTTTTGGGGCTCTAGTGTTATTACAACAAGAATTTGGTTGTAATACTGCTGATTATACATTAAACGGTTTTTAAAAATTAAATGTCTATGGTTCTGTAAAAACTAATAACCTTCACCACAACTATGGTATGTGGGTTTCAACTCACATACCAACTTTGATCAATGTGTGAGAGAGTTTCAGAGATAGACTGGGTTCAGTTTATGGCTAATTATCTATGTCTACCAAGGGCTGGGAGGATAAAGTGACAACAGGAAAGCCATTCCTGTTTAGCATGATGCTTTATCAGAAATATAACCCTGTGCCATTGTCAGATTGGTCTTTCATTAATCACACAAAATTAGCAATCGATATCAGTGACGGGGAACTTCCCCATACACTGCAAACATCTAAACTCCAGCAATGTTATTTTAATTATCATCAAATGAAAGTCACAGGAAAGAAATAGAGAATTTCTGAAGAAAATGCACTGTGTTTGCTTTCTATTGTTGCATAACATTATACCACAAACTAAGGGACTCAAAACAGCACCCATTTATTAGCTCACCATCCTGTACATCAGAGGGATGGGACAGTGTGATTGTATTCTATGCTCATCCTCAGGCCATCACTAAGCTAAAATCAAGGTATTGGCTGGGGTTGCATTTCTCTTCTGGGGCTTGGGGGTCCTCTTCCGTGCTCAGTTGTGGTTGTTAGAGTTCAGTTCCATGCATTGTAGGACCGAGGTCCACGTGCTCTTGCTGACTCTCAGCCAGGAGCTTCTCTCAGCTCCTTAAGGCCTCCTGTCTGCCTTCTCAGGTGGCCCCTCCATCTTCACGCTATCGCTGGCACATCGAGTCTTTCTCATACTTTAAAGCCCTCTGTTTCTGCCACTAGTTGGAAAAAAACTTCTTTTAAGGGCTCATGTGGTTAGATAAAGTCCATCCAGCAAATCCTCCTGTCTTTAGGTCATATAACAGTACTTAATCACAGTGTGACATAGCATCATGTTCACAGGTTCCAGGGATTAGGGTGGGACTTCCTATTATTAGATATGCCTGCCACATACACACACATGCACACACACACACATCACAATCACACAATAAATCCACTTTCAAACACACAGAATTACTGTAAGGTTTAAATAATAAAAATAATATTAGCTGATATTTATTAGGCATTTGCTGTTTGCATGGAATTTTTCCAAGTTCTTTAAATATATTAGCTCATTTATCTCCATGATGCAGATACTAAGGAGAACTCACTTAATAGGTGAACAAACAGGAAGAAAGTTTCAAAAAATTGCCCATAGAACTAGTGAAAAGGGAGAGATAGAATTACAACCCTGACAATCCCCATCCAGAGACCACACTCTCAGCAATATGAAACAATATATGAAAATACCTTGCACAGTGCCTGGATTCCAGCAAGTATTCAATAAATATCACTTTTTTGCATGTGCTTTTTCTTTTTGTTATTGTGTCAGGTTTGATCATGTAATCACATTTTCACTTTAGAATAGAAATCTAACTTAATTTATTTTCCTATATAAATATTTATATGCATATCATACGATAATATTCATGCATTTTTTTCAGTTTACCAAGCACAGCTGTATATATTTACCTTATTTATTTAACACCATGACCCTCACATAATTCTTGACACACAGTAAGTAATCAACAAGTAAGTTGATTTCCTTGTGAGTCATGAATAATTATTTTTTACAAAGGAAAACTGAATGTCAGACCCCATAGTTAACAAGTAGCAGAACTAGGAGTTTAATTCATGTCTTCTGCATCTTTTCCTTGTATTCCTTTCTAAAATGCCACATTAGCATGTGTAAGAAAATGATACCTAAACATATACTTACATATAAAAACCCAATAGCATATGAGTGTATGTGTGTGATTTCCAGGTAAGTTCAAAATATGGGAAGTGTTTGCAATTTAAATTACATCACATTGATCTGCTGGAGATAATACATATGTGTCCTTTGTGTTTAGACCAACAAAGTTCCTCATGATGAGTTTTGCTGCTCATCAGTGTAGGCCCATTTAGTTTTACAGAGGAGAGTCCTGTTGTTCCTGGCAGATATTTTCCCACTACACACAGGTCCACTTGACTGATGATTCCTAACGTGTGTGCATGTACATATGGGAATCTCCTTGTTTCCCAGTGAGTGAGCTGTTCAGCGGTAGTGAACTACCTCAACATTGGCTAGAACTAATGAGATGCATAGAGGAAGTGCTACAGAGAATATGCAGAGCAGCGTAAAAATCATCCAACCACAGACCATGATAAGGTTAATTAATACTATTCTTGGAAATGTCAAGTGGTCAGCAAGTACAGTATTAAATTGGGGTCACTGGGAGTTCCTTCTACATTCAGCATACTGAGTAGCCCATAATATTGTTCATAGTAATCCCTTCCAGCCTGAAATAGCTTATATATTTATGGACTATTCCAATGAAGTTTATAATTCAAAATTTAATTCAAATACACCTTTTCCTTTGGTTGGTAAGTTTACTTAAGCATTTGTTATGTACCAGACATTATACAGAGGTCTTTACATGTATGATTTCAGTTAATGACCCAATAAATATTTAACAGTTTAGGAAACTGAGTCTCAGAACACATGACTAGCACAGGTGAGCTAGGTTTTGATTCCAGGCACTATGACTACTGAATCAGCTAATTTCATACAACCTAGGCTAAGCCTGAGGGAGGCACAAAACCTGCGGATCAGGGTCGGACAAAATGGTATTGAGTTGAGCCCTAAGAGAAGAAAGTGAGTTCCATAAATAGGACAGCACCAGGGAAGCATTTTGGGTTACCCTGGCATAATCAAAACCCAAAGGAATACTGGGGATCAGTGTTAGCATCTGAGCCAAAATGATCAGAGGGAGAGAGGTGTAGGCAGACATCAAAACTCACCAACTAGAATAAGATAGGGCCCCCAAGCAGTGCCAGCTCCCTAGAGGAGAATGCCTAAAGTACACAAAATCCTGGTCCTCACCCAGCTATGAAGGCTCCCCGCCCCTGGTCCTGATTATAACTTACTTCAGCTAGTTGACATCCCTGAGTGCATTTATTGTCCATAGTCAAAAGTAAGTACACAGCGAAGGTTATAATTTAGCATGTAAAAATTTCAGGAAAAAGTCTGAAAGTCTTCAGTGAACATACAGATTTCATTATCAGTGAGGAAAGTGTATACACATTATCATCATCTCTCTCCTACCAACCACTCCTAACACATAGATTCATACAATGCTGTCACAGATGGATGTCCATGACAATAAGATAGCTTGCTGAGGGAATGCAGAGACAAAATTAAAGCATTGGTTCATTTAAATATGCTCTGAGGTAGCCTGTAAGTGAGTTTGACTTCCACCTATGTTTTTAAGGAATCTATGGAGCATGTGCAGACCATTACCTTGTGGATTCCTCCCCTTGTGTGTGCTTTTATGCTCTACCTGGACAGGCCTACTGAGAATTCCAAGGGTCTTAAATGTCTAATAGATATACAGCCACCTTTACAGAAAAAAATACCCCTAGAGGCCATGGAGTCACTTTGCTTTGGCAAAAACCAATTTTTATGTTTTTAATCATTTTATTTTAATTCAGTTGATTTAAGTTAAACAATTGTTTTGCCCAGGACTATTGAAAAGAGTAAAGGAAACTAAACATGGACTATATATGAGGGAATCCAGTTATCTTAAAATTTCTTTGGTACAAACTCTTCCCAAAACAATGCTCATATACAAAAGTACTCAGGTATTCCAGTCAGATGTCTTCTTTTGGGTAATATAAATTAAGAATGAGCAAAAATAAACTATAGCACTCAGTTCAAGGTTGCATGGTGCCAAATGGTATGGTGCAATTTTCTCTGCACACACATAGCTGGGGACCAGATTCCCAGGAGAACCCTGTCACTGGTAAGTCTATTTTTCCTGCCTGGATTCAGTAAGTATATGATTGAATCGCCCCTGTCAGTCACTTCTTTAGGGGCTGAAGGCAGAGCAGTATAAAATAGACACAGCATTGGCTCTCTTGGAGCTTTCATTCTATTGGAGAGACAGACAATAAACATTAAACAAATATTTTTATTTTAGATAGTGGTAAGTTCTATCATGTGAAATAAGTAATTTAGATAAGAGGGAGAGCTGCTTTAGATATTAGGATTAGTGGAAACATCTATGAAGAAGTTATATTTGAACTAAGTGCTAAATGGTGTAAAACCCTCAGCCATGTATACAGATCTCCAGGAGCAGCAAGAAGTCTAGTTTAAGCAGAGTGTAGTGCCAAGGACAAGGACAAAAGACAGAAAATTAGATGGGATCAAATCATGTAGGGCCTTCTAGACCCAGGCAAGGAGTTTGTGATCTAATTCTGAGCATGCTAAGAAGTAATTGGAGGATTTTAAGTAGAGGAGTGATATCTTATTTCTCCTATGAATGCTCTCTCTGGTGCCATGTGGAAAATGGAATGTGGAGGCAAAAGTGAAGCAGAAAGATCAGTTAAGAGGTCTTTTTCATAAATATCAAATGATCAACAAGAGCAGTATTAAATTGAGGTCACTAGGGGTTGCTAATGTGTTCAGCTTACTGAATGGCCTGTTATCCTATTCATAATACTGTTTTTTCTGAAAACCAGATAGCTAATGGTTTAAATATTCAGAATATTCCAATAAGGTTTACTGAAGCTAATCATAAATCCAATACTTTTTCTGTTTTTACTGCTATTGTTGTTGAAGTCTTCACTCTAATATTCCTTTTGTTGACATATTTTCCATGGGCAGGAAATCAGAAGATGAATGTTTAACTCTCAGCTCAGCCACCTCTTGTCAGGTGACCCCGGGCATATCTCATAGTCACTTCAGGTCACAGCCTTTATTTCCAAGAATGAGTGGGGTCAGCATTTGTACATCTGGTTCTGAAATTGTATCATTGTTCAGATCATCGAAGTAATTAGAGCTTGGCCTCTATTAGCTTTGCCATTTATTATTCAGAAAGGAAATGAATTGACCATGAGCCCAGTGACCTAGATATTGGGTGTACATTGGGCTGGTTTCAAATGATAGTTTCATTTCCTTTATTGCACTTACCACTTTCTAAAACTACCTATTTTTTTTACACTTCCCATTATAATGTATGTTTCATGAGAGCACAGACCATGCCTGTTTTTATCAAATCTGTATGCCAGCCTCTAAAAGAGTACTTATAACATAGTAGACATTCAATAAATACTTGTTGAATGGATGACTGAATGGATGAATGATTTGCTATCTTGTTGGGTATTCTTACATGCTGGGAAACAAAGCAACTCAACAAAGACTTATATATACAACCAAGTTTTGTTTCTGTGCCATATATAGGTTGTTGAAGGCAAGTAATTCTCATCATTTTTAAACTACAGACTCTTCAATTAAAATGTTACCTTGAAACAACTTGAGAAACACATTCAAAAATCTGGATTTGGTGGAAGAAGGGATGGAAATCCCAGAATTTTTCCTATCAGTCTTGTTTCCCCAATTGTCTCCCAAGTAACCCCTCCATAAAAAAAAAAAAAAAAAAAAAAAAAAAAAAAAAAAAACTGGTGGACCAATTGACTACCAACATCTTTACAATTCCATAGAAGCCAGAGCAGATTAAACCTTAGTTACTTTTGGTTCATCCTGTGCCTATCTATACTTAAGTCTCCATTCAACAGCTATCTCCCCACCATCTCCAGGGAGGGGAACTCAGACCCTCTAATACTGGAACTCCTTGATTGGAAAATCTGCCTTTATCTGACTGTTCCGGTTTGCCAATGCTGTCTCTTCGCAAAACACCAGAAATGGATCAGCTTTCATAAAGGGGATTTATTTGGTTACAAAGTTACAATCTTAAGTCCATAAAGTGTCAAGATAAGGCATCAGCAATCAGGTACCTTCACTGGAGGATGGCCAATGGTGTCCGGAAAACCTCTGTTAGCTGGGAAGACACGTGGCTGGTGTCTGTTCCAGAGTTCTGGTTTCAAAATGGCTTTCTCCCAGGACGTGACTCTCTCAGCTCCTGTGCATTCTTCAAAGTGTCTCTCTTGGCTGTAGCAAGCTCATTCCTTCTGTCTGAGTTTATATAGTGCTTTGGTAAACTAATCAAGGCCCATGCTAAATGGGCAGGGTCACACCTCCATGGAAATTATCCAATCACTTATCACCTATAGTTGGGTGGGTCGCATCTCCATGGAAACACTCAGTCAAGGAATTACAATCTAATCAACATTAATATGTCTGCCCACACAAGATCGCATCAAAGATAATGGCCTTTTGGGGGACATAATACATTCAAACTGGCACACTGACCAAAATCTATGCCCCTGGGCTGCATTCAACCCCAATGAATCTCAAAAAATTAGTTTGTACTCTTTTCCACAGGACAAACTTTCAACAGCTAGAAGGAAGTTGTGCCTCCTGACCACCCCACCCACCCACCCCTTTTGTCAGGATGAACATTCTCCAGGTATTGTTGTTTTAATACTGATTTTCTGTCTTCATAGTCTCCTGAAACTTCCTAGTTAAAATTTTTCATCCCTTGTTCAGCCGCAGTTTGACTATGCACCACAGAGGAATTGGTGTTCAGATTGAAACATAATTATCCCAACAAATCTATCTTCTACCTTTTCTCTGTACAAATTAACTTTGGAGCATATGTGCCCATACTGGGATTTTCCCATGAGATTTCTTCGTTCTATTTGCCCCTCCCTACCCTGGGATTCCTTTCTTTCCAGCTTAGACTTCAGTGGCCAGTAAATTTCGTCATTGTTTATTGCCTCTGACCCAACAGCAGCATTTTACCAGTAGTTGTTACTGTACAAGAAAGTTGACAGGACCATAAAATGGAACAAAGGCTGAGAAAGTAACAAATTCCAAAAATCTCAACAACAACAAAAAAAGTTCTTGGAGGAGCTGTCTCTTGACTGGAGTGAAGGGTGAATGCCTCTACCTTCCTCATAGTTTCTCCCAGTCTCTTTATCTGCACAGATACTCTGGGTTTAATATCCTATCAAAAGAGCAATGACTTTAGAGGAAGATAAACAGGGGTTCGAATCAGGCACTTTGCCTTCCCACTGTTCACCAGCAAAAACTGGCTTCTCCAATGACAATCTATAGCCACACCAATTTTATTTCCTTAATAGCACTTAATACCACCCAAAAATGTCTTACCCCATGCCCTGCCCACCCCCAAGTGAAAACTCCTTGAAAGCAAGGACTTTTTCTGATGAAATATTGTATCCCCAGTGTTGAGACAAGTGCCTGACATGTAATGGAAATAATAAATATTTATAAACTAACTGAATTACAATTTTATACATTTTTCTCATAAAATAGCATTTATAATGCCCTACAGAATGTTTGGCACATGGTAAAGCATGATAAATATTTTTCTCCTTGATTCCCCTTTTTTATATTTGAGAGTAGGTTACTTGGGACCTAGTTATTTTCTCAGTTAAAACACTTAGCATATATATAATGCATAACAATTAGCATGAAATAGAAGCTGAATCAATTGCCCCCCAAATCCAGCCAGACATCACTTACGACTCAGGGCGTAACAACCCATTTCCATGAGTTCCATGCATGAACTCAAGGCTTAGTTATTTTCTGTCAAGAATGGATCCCATTCCTGGGAGATTCCCTTCCTTCACACAAGCAAAGCCTCCAAACACTTAGATATTTAGAAAAAGCTTTTGCTATTCATTCAAATCAATTTCCTGAGGTATGTTTAAATTGGAGGTTAAAGAGAATCCCCATCACCCTTGTGTGTATTAAAGCAATAGAGAATCGCAGTTTGTAGTAAACGGGAGGTTTTCCTTTTATCATTTTTTTTTTTTTTTTTTTTTGCCTTTTTTCTTTTTCGTGAGGCTGAGGTAACTTACATCTCAGTAACAAAAAGAATAATCTATTCATGATTTGGAGCCATCTGTGAACAGAAGTACTTTAACAGCTTTATTAAGATATACTTGGCATGGAATAAACTGAAAATATTTAAAGTAAATCATTGAAGTTTGATAAGTTTTGACATATGTATATAGCCATGAAACCATTATCATTATCAAAACAATAATGAACATATCCATCATCCCCAAAAGTTCCTTCATGCTCTTTGTAATGCCACCATCTCAGCTCTCCTCACCAACCCCATCGTGTTCCCAGGCAACCAATAACCTGCCTTCTGTCTGCATTTTGCATTTTATCGAATTTTTATAGTTGTAATCATGCAGAATCTTTTTTTTTTCTGGCTCCTTTTACTCAGAATAATTATTTTGAGATTCATTATGTTGATGTATATATCAATGGGACATTTCATTTTAAGGCTGAGCAGTAGTCCATGATAAGGATATTCCACAGTATGTTTACCCATTCACCCTCTGATGGACTTTGCAGGTCTTCCAGGCTTGGTTATTACAACAAAGCTGCAGTTAATATTTGCATGCAAGTCTTTGTTAGCATATAGGCTGTTGTTTCTCCTGGATATTGGTTAAATAACCAGGAGTGGAATGGCAGAATCACAATAAGTGGTTGTTTAAAATTTTAAGAAACTGCCAAACTTTTCCAAGGTAGTTTTACCATTTCACTCCCACCAGAAGCATGTGAGTTTAGTTTCTTCCTACCTTCATCAACACTATTTTGATCAATCTTTTTAATTTTAGCCATATTCATAGATGGATAGTGGTATTTCATTGTGGTTTTAATTTGCATTTCTTTAATGATGAAGACATTGAACTTCTTTAATGGGCTTATTTACTATTTGTATAACTTGTTTGGTCATGTGTACAAATATTTTGCCCATTTTTAAAAACAGGCTATGTGCTTTTTTACTATTAAATTTTGAGTGTTCTTTATATATTCTGGATACTAGAACTTTACTGGATATATTTGCAAATATATTCTCCCAGTCTGTGGCTTATCTTTCCATTCTCTTTGCAGCATATTCCAAAAAGCAGAAGTTTTAAATTCTAAGTCCAATTTACCAATTTTTCTTTTATGGGTTGTGCTTTTAAGGTCATATCTAAGAAATCTTTGTCTAACATCAGGTCACAAAGATTTTATTTTATGTTTCTTCTAGAATTTTACAGTTTTAGGTTTTACATGTTATTATTTAGCCTTTTAATAAGGTGGCATATACCAAATGATATTTGAATATTGAACCAATCTTGCAAGCCTTGAATAAACCCCACTTGATCATGGGATAAAACCCTATATATATATATATATATTGCTGAATTATATTTGTTATTCTGTTAAGAATTTTTACAACTATATTCACAAAGGATATTGGTATTTAGTTTATTTTCTTGTAATATTTTTCCGATTTTGGCATGAGGGTAATACTGGTTTCACAGAATGAATTAAGAAACACTCCCTCTTTTCAATTTTCTGAAAGATGTGCAGAATTGATATTACTTTTTCCTTAAATGTTAGGTAGAATTGATCAGTGAAGTCATCTCTAATTAGAATTTTCTTAATTAGAGATTTTGAATTACAAAACCAATTTCTTTATTAGATAGAGGGCTATTCAAGTTATTGGGTTCATGAGTAAGCTTTGCTAGTTTGTTTCTTTCATGGATATTTCTATTTCATCTAAGTTGTCAAATGTTTGGCATAAAGCTGTTCAATTATTCTTTTAATACCTTTATAATCTATAATGATATAGATTTCCCTTATATTGATAATTTGTGCCTTCTATTTCTTTTAATCAACTTTTTTGATACTCTCAAAGAACTAGCATTTGGTTTTGTTGATTTTCTCTGTTGTTTTTCTGTTTACCATTTCATTAATTTCTGATTTGATTTTTTTTATTTCCATTTTTCTACATGCCTTGGTCTTAATTTAATCTTACTGGCTTCTGAAGGTTAAAGCTGAGTTCATTGAAGCTAATGTCTATATTTTAATATAGATTCTAATATCATATTTTTGTGGAAATGAAAATATGTTCTATTTCCATTTTATTCAGGTTCACAGTGTTTTATCATTTCATTTTTTATTCCTTGCATTATTTAAAAGTGTGTTATTTATTTTCCAAATATTTGAGGTTTTCCCACAGATCTTTCTGTTATTGAGTCCTAACTTAATTCCATTTGGTCAGAGAGTGTACTTTGCATTTTTAATATTTGTTATTGGGTGCATAAATGTTCATACTTCTTATGTCCTCTTCATGAATTGACTCTTTTTTCATTGTGAAATGAACTTTTTTTATCACTCCCAACATTCTTTGTTCTTCAGTCTACTTTATATGATATTAATACGAACATTCCATATTTATTTTGATTATTGTGTGTGTAGCATTCCTTTTAAATCCATTTTTCTTTTAATCTATTTGTGTCTTTATATATAAGGTGGATTTCTTATAAGCAGCATATAAATGGGTCTTGCACTGTTATCCAATCTGGCAATCTCTGCCTTTTAATTGAGGTATTTAGACCATATACATTTAAAGTGATTACTTATGCATTTAAGTTTAATTCTTTCAAATTGTTCTTTGTTTTCTATTTTGTCTCATCTGATCTTTGTTCCCTTTTTACTTATTTTCTTCTTCTTTTAAATTAATTAAGTTTTAAAATAATTCCATCCTAGCTCTTTTTTTGACTTACTAGCTAAAATCCTTTGTTTCGTTATTTTAGTGTTTGCTTTAAGGCTTCTAGTATACAGCATTAATTTATCACAGCCTAACATTGGATGATACTGTACCACTTTGTTTACAGTATAAGAATCTAAAAATAGAATACTCTAGTTTCTCCTCTCTTGGTCTTTTGTGCTATTATTGTCAGACATTATGTTTCTACATATGTTAAAAACCCAACATGATATTGTTAGTATTTTGTTGAATAGTCAATTATCTTTTAAAAGGATATTCTAGTAACAGAAAAATTTTATACATTTACCCATATAGTTGCCATTTTTGTTGTTCCTCATCCCTTTGCGTAGAAACATATTTCCATTGGTATAACTTTCTTTCTGCCCCAAGAATGTCCTTTAACATTTCCTGTATTTCAGGTCTTCTGGTGTTGAATTCTTTGCCTTTTTGTTTTTGTTTTTATTTTTGTTTTTGGAAGGGTGGGTGTCTAGAAGGGTCTTTATTTTGTGTTGTTTTTAAAAGATTGTTTTGCTAGGTATAGAATTCTAGGGTATGAAGCTTTTTTCCTATCCCCTTTTGGTACTTTAAAGATGTTTCATGACTATGTTTTCATTTGCAATGTTTTCAGCAAGATATTTGTCATCTTTATCCTTGTTCTATGTATGCAGCATTTTAATTAAATATGCATGTAAAATGTCTGCAATACTTTATTTATTATTTTGGAAGATTATGTGTCCTTTTAGCTATAAAACAAATCATATTATGAGCCCAAACAGAACTGCTTAAAACAACACATATTTAAGTTTCACCGTTTACTCAAAGCCTCCTGGTAGACTAAGACCCATTATTTAAAATTCAAATATTCTTCCATTCTGGCCTTTCATAATCTGAGGAGACAAAGTTATACCAATATGATGTGTTTTTAACTAAAGTACTCAAAAATTAAGAGTCAAACTGGGGGTGCATTAATTTGAGTAAAATAGACATCTTGAGAGGTTGTCTTTGATTCATTTATTCTACAGCATTCCCTCCTAAGAACTCAGGACTTAAATAATAATGTTTTGTGGACTTAGTATTATATTAAGTCAATTTGACAGATGACTTCCTGTCATCCCCCAAGAAGGGAAATTTGGAAGCTTCTGGAGAGGTTGGTTCAAGGGCAATTTTAAGTGTAGGCACAAACTATTGAGGATTTTCATTTTGCTAATGGACAGACTCCTTCGCCTTTTCCCTAACATTGCCTGATGAAGGCAGTGCTTCTTGCATCCTCTAAGGTGTGAGGGCTTGGAAATGAGTCTTGGGAGCTTTTAAACAGTACCCGAAAAGACTTCTCATTGATCTTTTGTTTCATTTTGTGTTATTTTCCCCTCTCTAAGGTCCTTAATGAGCTTTCCAAACCCTCCTTGGTATCTATGAGTGAGGCAATGAAGGATTTTTTTATTTTATTTTATAAACCTCACCATTCCGTAAATACTATGATCTAGCTCCATATGACAAGGATGGAATTTTCATGTTTTTCTCCTGGATGATTGATTCATTGATATGACAGTCCTAAGATTTGGAGGTCTTAGCTGATGTGATTTTATGTTATCTCTAGCATACCAATGTCAAATTATGGAGGACTGATTCTACAGTTGTTTAGCATAAATTGAGCAGAAGTACTTCTCTTTTGGAAATTTTTTCTGGGCATTACCTGCATCAGTCTGGTCTAGGGATTGTACGTAAAAGAAGCTAATATGTGGGGAATGGTGACACAGAAGTTAAAAAGACAGACCGGCTCAACCTTGATTCCTTGATAAATAACAAAAGGCTTTCTCAATTAAACAGCTCAGGTCTTATTTACCAAGTATGTACTTGTCTTCCTCCGAAGATTGTTGCACTCAGAGTCCCTGTTGTTCCAGATCCTGCCAAGATGACATCAAATGGTTATGGAAATTAGAACACAGGCTTCTATACTTTGAACTAAGTTCTTTTTTTTTCAATTTACTCAAGTTTTGCCCATAGAAGAAATGAGGGCAGCAGCCAGCAACAGGAAACCATGCTGACTACTTCTCCTGAGCTCTTAGCATATTAATACTATCTGTTCCCTTGTAAAAATGATTGGAATCAAGATCCACCCCCCTTCCACTTCTGCCCTTTTATGGAATTGAATTGGGATCCAAATGTTAAATGACCAATAATAAAGATTGGAAAAGATATTCGAGTATACATGTTGAAAGCAGGAGGGATCACAGAAAATAAGGTAAATATATGCCTGAAAGAGATTCAGATAGACATTTGAAAAGCAAAAGAGTCATAGAAGAACTAAGGTAAATATATGCCTGAAAGAGATTCAGATAGACATTTGAAAAGTAAAAGAGTCATAGAAGAACTAAGGGAAGTGGTACATTAAGGACTTGTCTTTCAGTTGAGATTTTAAGTTTTAGAAGAGGTGACATAAATTTCCTTTGATTATGAAAAGCAGACTTCATCATCACCTGTCATAATTCTTCCCTGTTCTCATGGCCTAAACTTTCTTATCCCACCTGGCAAAATCTGATTCATATTTCCACATTGAGCTCAAATGCCACATCTTCTGTAAATCCATGGTAGGTAGTCACTCTCTAACCTGAGCTTCCACTTACTCAATTCATACCTAAGGATGTTATTTCTCCTACTCTATTTAAAATCTGTCTCTGTCTCAGAACAAGATTTTCATAGGTAAGAATCATGTTCCACTGTTCTTTCTTCCTCCAATTCCTACACCATCTTTGGAGCATAGTAGATGCTCAGTAAAGGTTTTTGGTTAAAGGATAGAAAAAGTAAATGTGTTTCTGTTTGGATTTCTTGACATTTCACTTCTTTCAGAGTTGGTTTATGACTTTGATCTTTCTCAAGGCATTCAGGCAACTTGATGATTTTTCTGAACCTCAGGAACCTTCTGGGGTTCTTCCTATTTATTGGCTTTAATGCCAGAACTCTCCATATATCTTGCCAGATTTTATCATCTACCTGCTCATTAGGATTGCGTTACCTCTTTCCAGGCATCCAAGTTCCAGATATTCCTAATATCATCTAAACCCAGTTATGAGAAATTAGTAGCAAATTTCCACAGAGAACTTACAAAGCCTATGCAATGGATTCCTCTTCTGGGAATTCTCTTAAACTTTCTCTTAAGCATATTATCTTTTTTGATCACCAACAGGAATGCCATAAGCATGCTTTTCTTCCCATGGATTTATTAACCTCTAATTTTAGCAGCATTTCCCTGTGCCAAGCTATGAGGAGGTAAAGTGAAAGAACTATATCTAAATCCCCTTTCTCTACCCAGTTTGCTCATTTTCAGTTGGCCCACTTTGCTCAGTTTCAGTTTGCACATGGTGGACCTTCAAGATTTAGAATCTGCATGAATGAGACAGAAAGTTCTAATTGGCTCTTGAATTCTTTAGGCCTGTTTCATATAAATCTACTAAAACATAGTTTCCACTACTCTCCCTGATTCAAATTTTCCAGTGTGATAGTTTATAATTCTGAACAAGGTCACTTGAACTCTACCCTGATTGGTACCATAAATCCATTTACATAATTTTGACTCATCCATCACTAATCATCATAATAAAATTGTTAAATTCCATTTATTTCTAATACCATAAATCTTTCATACCAGATAATTTATGGTACTCTATGATTAGCAGAGTAGCATAATTAGCACATTCCAGAGACCCAGAGCATGATCTTGGATTGAATTCTGTTAATTTTTCTTATATCCTTATCAGTAATTGCAGTGGAGAATTAGAAAGTCTTTTTCTTGTGACTCTTTTCCTGAGAGCCCTATTGCAGCTCCAAGTGTCTCTCTTAACATGACCTCTAGTTTTCTCTGATTTTTTGGGCTGGCAGGTTTAGGTCAGGTAAAGTAAAATGTTAGTTGAAATAATTTGAATACACACAGTATTTTTAAAAATGTTTTTAGATATACTTGGGACATACACTAAACCTATGGATTATTATGCCCATTATATAACCAGGGCCATTTGCTGGTCCTTGTAAAGGCTAGGCCTGGTAGACTGTCAAGTTCACAGTGTCCCATTGGTCAAAGCCAGGCCAGCTTCATGGGCGCATGGTCTGTGCAGTTACACAAAGCCTCATGCTTAGAAAGACCCTGTGCTTGGCTTAATGCTCTGCTTTGCCATCTTGAAATATTTAATATTCTTTTAACAAAGGGCCCCACATTTTAATTTTCCACTGATCCCCACAATTATGTAGCTGGCACTGATTAAAGCAAGCCATAAGGCCAGTCCAGAATGGAAAGAAGGGAGATCGAGTCCCCTTCCTGTTGGAGGGAGCAACATGCATGTTCAGGGAGAGAGAGAATAATGGTGGCCACCTTTGAACAATGTCTACCATATACCTGTTTTACTAAGGAGGAAACTGAAGTGAAGAGAGTTTAGGCAACTCGCCCAAAATCGCATAGCTGGTCATTCACGTAACAGATATTGTATTTATATCACAGTGGCACCCTCTCCTTACAAACTGCTGTGTGCCGTCCAGAGCATACTGGGGATAGAACAGTGATACTGATGGAGTTCCTGCCTTTGTACAGTCACTGGAGTGGAGCATTACTAAGGTAAGAGTTAATTTGGACACAGTATATTTCCTTTCAGTATCTAAGCATCCAGTCTTAATTGCCTTGCACTGGAATCTCCCTACTAACTCTGAAGACTCTAATGGCTAAAACCAGCCATTTGTCCTTCATCCCACCAGGGGCACAGTTCATGAGCTTTTACTCCCCAGTGCACATAGAAGGAGAAAGATGGAGTATTGGGGCCAAGAAGGGGAAGACCTAAGATAAGTCAGAACAGATCATAGACCAGGAAGGTAAGGAGGGTCAAGAGATAAGAGCCTACAATCATGATACAGAAGATGAGATTCAACAGAAAAAGGAAACAGGAGAGAACTGAAGCAGGAGGTTGGGCTTCTAAATGTGAAGTCTTGGAAATGTAGCAATGTTGAGAGACTTATGTTAGGGAACCTAATGGTTTAATAGGCTGAGGAATCATGAAGACAGGTATTAGAAGAATTAAACCTATCATTGTGATAGATGACTAGTGATAAATGACTAGTGATATGAGATTTTTTTAAATTCTATGATCTTATTTTAAACATCTGCTACATGATTATAAGCCTCATTATTAATAAAGCCATGCATTCCTTTACTTTGCATATCAGTACTTGATACTTATAAGCTTTCCATAAATATTGATGATTGAATTGAGAAAGTAACATTGGAATATCTAAGAAACCTACCATTTAATATTTATTAAAACTATTGCTCTTCCAGTATTACTTTGCAAATGGTATTTGATGCAAAGATGACACATTAGATATAATTTAATGTCTAGAATTAAAATAAATTACTTGTCTAAAATAACTGGCTTTCTTTTGTGCTTCCTATATGGCAGACACTGAATTTTAAATGTATGGTCTCATTTAATTCTCACAGATACTCTATATAGTAGATACTACTATTATCAAAATTTTACAGAAAAGGAAATTAAATAGTAGATTAATAACTTGCTGATGTTGGCAGAGTTAGTAAGTACGAGAGTGATCATCTATAAAGCCTAGTTGTTCCATCCCACACTTTATTTTTGTTTCAGTCTTTTATTGCAACAAGGCAAGCAACCACACAATTTAGTGTCTTGAAAAACAAAACATACCCATTTGTTTGCTAATGATTCTGTAGTTATCTGGTAATCTGGTAGCCCAGATGTGCCACCTGAGGCTCCATGGGCCAAATGGCCTTACTCAAATGCCTAAAGGCTGGTGCTGGCTTGAGCCTGGGTTTCTCTCTGCATGTATTCTTTATCCTCAAGGAGGCTGGCCTGAGCATCTCTACATGGCATTTAGGTCCCAAAAGGGGGAGAAGAAGTTCCAAGGTTCTTGGAGCTTAGCCTTGTAACTCCCACAATGTCACTTCTACCACCTGTTACTGGTCGAACACAATTCAAGGAGTGAGAAGTAGACTAAAACTCTTTAGGAGTTGCAAAGAATTTGTAGCCATAATTTATCATGATATCCATCTTTGCTAGAGAAAGAAATTTTGATGCCAAGTAATTTTCTGGTTTCATGTATACAGTGTAAAGCAAAGAATAGACTGAATTTCAGCTCCCAGTTGCCACTTCAACTGGAAGACTTTAGTACTATGCAAACTGTACTAGCACATACAAGAGTTCTAAATTCATCCGATTTTTCATTAGCTCAAAAAAATAAGTTTTTGTTTGTTGATTAGTTGGATTGGAAATTTTTTTCAATATCTCATTTTGAAATAAATTATTTGCAAGCATTATATGAGGAAATATTTGCAAGAACCTAGAATAGCAAGAACTCCATATCCTATTATACACTTCCTTTTCTCAGTATAGCTTTCCTTGAATGAAAATGTAGTCACAAAGTAGAGTAGAGCCTATCTGCGCATGTAGGCATATGCATATTTATCCTGATGCAATTATGCCTTGATTTAGCAATCTGCCTTGAAAAGCTGGAGCACAGCCTTGCCAGCTCTTATTTTATTATAGGCTGAAAAAATTCACTTGAGGTAATTTAAACAACAGTAATGACTGTGGAACAAGCATCTGAATAGTTAAAATGTCACCATTTGCAGAGCAGGGTACTCTTTAACACTATTATCTTGGAATCTGGTCTTATAAAATCCCATGAAGAATGACCACTCCTAGAGCTAGTTCCCAGTTTCCAAAAGTGGGCACAAAGAAACCATGCACATATTTATTGTCCTCCCTCTGTCCTAGTGCACGGGCATTGCAACAACAGTGCCCAAGGTTCAGAAACAGGCTGCACCCCATCTCCAGTTGTGAATTCCTGTGTGTTAAGAATGGGTTACAGGTGTGCACAGGAGACGTTCTCTGGCTCTGTGGAACCAGAGATCCACAGCCAACAAACCCAGGCCCCAAGCAACTCCATCACAGTGCTAATTGAACATATTGCCATTTTTTATGGATTCCATGAAATCGAAAACTATTGGGAAATACTGAACTAGTGCTTTCTCATTGCCATAGACGTATAGTTTCCTGGGTCTATTCTAAGCAATATTACAACCTTAAGCAATAGAATCTACTCATGGCCGTAGTAGGAAAAAATCCCCAACATCCTGAAGATAAAAATTGAATTGAAGTTTATCTTTTTTTTACCTCTTCATTTTTACACTCAGAAATAATAACAACTGTTAGATTCTCTTATCCTGCCAAAACTGGTCTGTGTGAATATATGTGTATGTGTGTGTGTATGTATATATATATATATATACAGATATGATTATACTAAACATCTCTTTCATTTTATTCTTTAATATTGATTGTGATGCCTTCCATACCAGTGATACAAATTTTTCCATTCTTGTTGGCTGTTACAGAGTAGTCCATTGTTTACAAGAATATATAATTTTCTAAAAATTAGTTTCTTATGAATGAACATTTTCACTGTTTCCAGTTTTATATTGTTAATGACAAGGCTGCCAGGAGCACATACACTTTAGAGTAGAAGTTAAGTGCCAAGCCCTGCATCCATCCATCTGGTCTCATTATAATTCTGGTTTGCTACCTCCTGGCTAAGTGACTTGGAACAAGTTACTTCACCTTTCCTGCCTTCCTCTTCTCATGTGTAAAACTGTGAAGGGAGTAGTGCCTAGTTCATAGAATTTTGCATTAGATTAAATGGGATTTTTTAGTGCCCAAAACAGAACTGAATATTGTAAGTACTCAATACATATCATTGTCATATAACAATTCCCACATATTTGTAGGATAAAGCAATTCTACAATTGAAATTACCAAGTCAACTTTTTCAAAGATACTTCCAAATTGCCTTTGAAAATTTTATTGTGCCATACATCTATTTTAATTTTTTAAATTAAATTTTTGCTGAATATGCTTTTTTATTTTAATTTTTACTTATGTTATTGTAAATATCTATTTATTTTCAGTGTGGTTGAATATATTCATATCTTTAATCATTATTTGTCTTTCTTTTTCTGTAAACTGCTCTTTTATGACTTTTTCTTACTTTTCGTTTGGGTTTTTGTTCATTGCTATCATATTAATTTGAAAGATTTCTTTGTATACCAAAAATATGCCTTTATCCAAATGTATTTTTTAAATACACAAAAAAATTTGTTCCCTGCTTCTTGTCTTTATTTATACCTTTATTACACAGTTTTGTTGAGTTTCTGGATTGTGTGATGTATTAAAATTTTTCTCTTCTGTTGAAACTGTTCTATGAGTACTTTTTATTTTGTTTTTAGATTGTTGATCATTCTAGACCTTAGGATATTGGGGAATGGGTGCAGGGGGCAGGTATGTGCTAAGGTGTGGATACTTCAGGTAAAATGCATGTGCACTGAAGGCATCACTGATGATGTTGCATTTGAGCTGAGAACTACAGGATGAGAATGATCAGCCATGTACAGAGGCAGAGGGGCAGGAAATGAAGAGATGCCAAAGGTCTTTTCTGTCTGAGCAATAGGAAAACAGCCACTGTGTTTAGGAGCAATCTGAGTGTCTGTGGGAGAAACAGGCAGATATCAGCTCTAAACAAAGCTTCAATTTTTGTACCTGGACTATTACAATGGTCTCCGTCACAAGTGACCCACTCTCAGATATGAACTCGGGGACCCACTAGCAGTGAGAGTATTGTCTGTGGTATGAATAACATTGAGTTAGCAATTAAAGTCAAGGAAAGCATAGAGTTTGTTGGTTCTTCAAAATGAGAGAATATTTTTCTCAACAGAGTCAATAAGACATATGTCATACCAAATAATCTCATGAGAAATAATTTATAGTGAGAAAAAGAAATGCCATAAACAAGAAAATTCCCCAAAACAACTTTTTGTGAACAGATGCTTTCTGAAAACTGTTTTAGTTTTCTGGCTACTAAAACAAATACCATACAATTTGTTGGCTTAACAACAGGAATTTATTGGCTCATGGTTTCAGAGGCTAGAAGGTTTGCTTCCTCCAGGGGCTGGTATTTTCTGCCTGGCCAGTATTCTTTGGTGTCCCTTGGCTTTTCCGTCACATGGCAATGCACATGGCAGCATTTTCTCCTTTCTCCTCTGGGTTCTGTTGATTTATGGCTTCTGTCTGCGCCCTGTGGATTCTCTCTCTGTGATCTTCTTGATAAGGCCTCCAATGTCAGGACTAAACCCATCCTAATTCAGTCAGGCCACACCGTAGCTGAAGTAACCTCATCAAAATGTCTTATTTACAATAGGTTCTTGCCCACAGCAATGGATTTAAGACTAAGCACACATTTTTCTGGGGTATGCAATTCCAAGCCATCACAGAAATTTACTATGAAAAATGCTGATAGTTGAATAACTACAAGAAATATAAAAATTATAACTTTTCTTTATGGAAAGGGAAATGGCATTGTATGGCAAGAACCACTTTGGAGTACGTAACTGCATAGATTACATGCTTAAAAGGGTGTGTGTGTGTGTGAGAAAGAGAGAGAGAGGGTGTGGGTATGTGTATGTGTGTTTGTTCTGAAAAAATCTCAGAAGAACTAACACAAGGACTCACAGATCTGTTCTATAGCCTCCAAATTCCATCAGCCATGGACTCTCTCTCCAAAATGCAGATGGGGCTGCTCACCAAGCTGGAATCCTGGAATGAGTTAGATTAATTAAGGTGATACCATTGTATGCAATACTTATGCATAATTGATCTCCTAAATCAAAGGGCTCACCATACTTGACTGTTACATTTTAAAAGAGAGTATTTATTGCCACCAAACTTTGCTGAAAGATTAACTAAACACCAGTGGGGGGAATGGGGAACCCTGCCCATGGCTGCACTGTGAGTGGTAAACTGCATTGTTTTAAAGAATGTTTTCATGGGTTCATAGCCACAGAACATCAGAATAGCCTTTCCAGTCCTCTCAGGCAGGGTCTTCCCCTTATGAGTAAATCATTTTTGAGAGAATTGTTAGAGCCATATTGAACATAGACTTGGAGCTCAGGGAGATACACAGTCTTGATAGATTTTGTTGAATCCATCATGAATAGCAGGGAACTTCCCTGGCCCATTCTAGAGATTTAAATAGTCACATCCTCCAGGTTCTATGATTCTCTCCCTTGGACTGGGCCAATTAAACACACATGAATTCCTGCTCAATAGTATCTACCACATGGACCAGTTGCCAGCCCTTACCAAGGACTTTTTTCATACAATTCAAAAAATAATAGATATGTTTTTTGCATTATTGTGGTCATAATTCCATCCTGCTTCCTAAGGCTATATCCAGGTCATCAAAGTTGAGAGTGAGCGTTCCCAATCTGTCACACACATGCCTACATGCATACACACAAATACACATGTTTAGGTAAGGTCCTGGGTGTTTCCAGAAGTGGCTAATTTTATCACTTATGCCTGGATTTTACCATATGAATTCTCAGAGGGTCACTTTCATTACAAGATTTGAGGGACACCTGTCTTTTCTTGATCTGGGGACCAAATGCTTCATGTGGAAGTCTGAGGACTCACCGCCAGATCCCTCTTCCAGTCACAGCATTGTGCAGAACTGTGCTGGAGTGCAGGTCCAGGAGAACTAGATGGACTTTTCAAGTTATTTACAGAAAGTGGCCAAAAAACTACAAGTCAGTGAGTTTTAATCACCGTTGAGGAAATGATCCAGAGTGAGAATGAGAAAAGCAGGACCAAACATCAGGACTAAGCAATAAGAGAAGGCCTGAATTAGGAAATGTGTGAGGAAAAAGTCCACAAGTGGGGTTTAAGATGGATTGACCAGACAATTTGAGGACAGAAGCTGTGACTAGCACAAGGCCACATGAGGAACATTTTCTTACCTGTTTGTTTAATTTGGCTTGAGTATCAGAGGCCAAAGTTATGAAGTCCATACAGCAACACACAGAAGACGTTGCCCAAAAAATAACAATACTGAAACCTAAGCATTTCTCAATGTGTGTTACTACAAAACTATAATACTCATAATACATTTTTATCTTGCAATAACAAATTTCTTCTTCTGGAAACGGCCCCCACTCCCTCCCCAGTTCTACACTGAGTTATCACAGTGCCCAGTTCTCCCAACCTGTGTTGGGGGGGTCAGAGGGTCCTAGCTGTGCTAACGTAAGTCCTTGACCAGGATCTTTTGGGAAGGTGAGGTGGGGTTTTGGAATATGAGGCAGTGACTATGATAACCTAATTTCCCTGCTAGTCATGGAAGACATTTCCACTGTAGAATCAAATAAGACCCTCACAGAGTGAAGAACAGGAATGAAAGCTAGAAAATGAGAGTGAGTTTTATGGTAGCATTCTAGTCTTGGGTCACATCATTCCTGAGATCATCTGCAGCCTTCCAATATCCAATTCTACGAGCCAATAATTGCATTAGTTTTCTTATTTCTTTGCCTGGGTTTCTGAAAGCAGATCCTGAGACAAAGTTCTCTCAGGTTGTATAATTGAGAAGTAACCCCAGGGAGCAGGACAAGATATGGAGTAGGGAAGGAGGGAAAGGGCCATACAAGGATGGGTCATAGAGTTGGCCACCACTCCAGGAGACAATCAATGTTCAGTCCAGCTGGGACCCTCTGAGGCACTCTGTGAAGTATATCTCCCAACTGTCCACCCCTGAGCAGAAGGGAGGAAACATTTATTCATTGGCTCCATTTGCATTGATCAAGGGGTGGCCCCTTTGGACATCAACTCCCTGGCACTCCTGATTGCACATGCAAGAGTGTAGATGTGACCATCCCACCCCTTACAGTTAGAGAGGCATCAGGGCTAGAACTGAGGTGAGACACCATCAGAATGCACCTGGGTGAACTCATCAAGGCTTACATGTAACTGCAGTAAGAGATGAGGATGAAGGATTCTGCAGTGATTAACAAGAGGTATCTGATAAATTTAAAAAAATAGGAGAACTGGCAAATGCAGCATGTGAACTTTCAGTTTTGTCGAAAGAATCATTGAGGAAGCTGAGCACAGAAGGATTAAATGTACTTCTGGTATAGTGTGTTACTGTGTGTTAGCACCCTTAAAACATTTCTCATCTAGAAATTCTTAAATTAGGGAGAAAACATTTGTACCCAATCTTGTAAGAGAAAAACAGTCTAGGTGTTTTTTGGTGACTGATTATGGTCTTTGCCTACTAAGAACTAGGAATTTGAAGAAAGGAGAAGAGTTACAAGTAAGCAATATGATTAATGTAAACCCTAGCATGGGGTTTTCTGGAAAGACTCCCATTTATAACATAATTTTAAAAAGTTTTAATTGGGAAATTAGAAGTAAGGGATAATATTCTTTACAAAACAAATTTGTCATTCTTTTCATATTAGTGGAACAATTTAAAGAGTTTAGGCTTGATGCCATTTTAATAACTCATGTGCATTTGATATTAACTTACATTAAATTAGTTTAATGGCCGTGGCTATGAGTCAGTTGAAACAATTCCAACCGAATTCCTATTGACCCAGATTATGGCATAAGGTGCTCCAAGGTACCATTCCCCCACAGAATCTTTGAACAACCAGCAAAAACTGGAATAGCCATCTTTCTCAATACCCTAGAAAACAGTTGAAGGGTTGCAGTAACTGAGCAATTACCAAATCAAGAAAGCACAGATTTAACAATGGTAGGAGAAGCTCGTGGCACCCTTGCAGGCCCATCCTACACTCCATCCCTGGCATGGGGTAAATCCAGCTGTGCTTCCATTGTAGGTCCCTGGCCTTTTTCCAAAGGTAGCAGAGTAACTCCTATGCACATACTGGATTTCCTGTATGTTGGTACCAACCTATAAGATGGCAGCCTGAAAAACTGAAGCAGGAAACTCATCTCTGGCTCACCCTCTGAGAACCCACCCTGCAGGCAGAAGCAGTTTGCACACAACTGAAGCAGTATAAGAAATAATTAAGTCAAAACAGACTAGGGCAAAAGGTTTACCGTCTTTAAGACATGCAATTGAATAACTGGGAGGAGGGTTTTGAGGGTTATCTATCTCCTAGGGAGTAGAAGGGACATTTAGATCCCTGGAAATGGAGGAATTCCTAAAGCCACTAGCCAGCACAAGCCCAGGAAAAGATTCAGGCTCACAAAAGACAGAGAGGAGCCTACACTTCACTTTCATCTTGGGATGGCTGATCTTTTTAATAGGAAGGTTAACTTTGAAGGATGGCAACAGCCAGTGCAGAGCCCATTTGCAAAGACTGTGAAAAGTTTGGTTATAATTTTTTTTATTTTTTATTTTTTGCATTTACTTGTTTGTTTCTGTTAGACCCTGGCACTCAAGTAAATCTCCCTAGTATCAAGACCAGATAAAGATACCACAAGAAAAGAAAATTATAGACCAATATCCTTTATGAATATAGATGCAAAAACCCCCAACAAAATATTAGCAACTGAATCCAATAATATATTAAAGGATTATACATCATCACAAGTGTGATTCATCCCTTTTTTTCAATGTAAGAAAATAAATTAATGTAATACAATACATTAAAAGAACAAAGGAAAAACACATGGTCATTCCAGTTGATGCAGTAAGGGCATTTATCAAAACTGAACATGACTTCTTGATGAACACACTTTGAAAACTAAGAGAGTAAAAGGAAATTTCATCAACATGATAATGGACACATAGTACACCCCACAGCTAGCACCATACTCGGTGAAAGACTGAAAGCTTTCCCTCTAAGATAGTGAGCAAGACAAGAACTTTTACCACTGTTATTCAACATTGTTCTGTAAATTCAATTCAGAGATATTAGGCAAGAAAATGAAATTAAAGTTATCCAAGTTCGAAAGGAAGAAGTAAAACTCTCCCTATTTGCAGATGACATGGTCCTATATATAGAAAATCCTGAAAAATCCATGACAAAGGTACAAGAGCTAATAAATGAATTCAGCAAAGTGGCAGGGTATAAGATCAATACACGAAACTCAGTAGTGCTTCTATGCACTAGTAATAAACAATCAGAAGAGAAAATCAAGAAAAATTCCATTTAAAATAGCAACTAAAAGAATAAAATACATAGGAATACATTTATCCAAGCATGTAATGGACTTGTACATGTAAAACTACAGAATCTTGCAAAAAAAAAAATCAAAGAACACCTAAGTAAATGGAAGGATGGAAGGGCATTCCATGTTTATGGCTTGGAAAACTAAAGACAATACAGCTGCTAATTCTACCCAAAGCAATTTACAGATTCAACACAATCCCAATCAAAATTCCTACAGCCTTCTTTGCAGAAATGGGAAAAAAAATCATGAAATTTATATGGAAGATTAAGGGCTCCAAATAATCAAAACACTCATTTAAAAGAATTATGAAGTTGTAGGACTCACACTTCCTGATTTTAAAACTTATTACAATTCTACAGTAATCAAAGCAGCATGGTACTGGCACAAGGACAGACATATAGACCAATGGATTGAATTGAGAGCTCAGAAATACAAGGCCACAAAGACCACTCAATGGGAAAGAACAAATGACCACTTCAACAAATGGAGCTGGGGAAACTGGATATCCATACGCAAAAGAATGAAGGTGGAGCCTTATTTCACACCATATACAAAAGTTAACTCAAAATCATCAAAGACCTACATATGAGAATCAAAACCACAAAACTCCTGAAAGAAAACATAGGAAAGTATCCTCAGGACCTTGTATTAGGCAATGTTTTCTTAGACTTTACACCAAAACACAAGCAATGAAAGATAAATAAATGGGACTTCATCAGAATTAAAAACTATTGTGCATCAAAGGACTTCATCATGAAAGTAATAAGATGAACTCATACTGGGAGAAAATATTTGGAAGCTACATATCTGATAATGGTTTAATATCCAGAAAATATGAAGAAATCTTGCAACTTAGCAACAAAAAGACAAATGATCCAATTAAAAATTTGGCAAAGGACTTAAATAAACATTTCTCCACAGAAGATATACAAATGACCAACCAGAATATGAAAAGATGCTCAACTTCATTACTCATTAGGGAAATGCAAATCAAAACCACAATGAGTACTATTTCACACCCACTAGAATTGTTATTGTTTTAAAAATGGAAAATAACAAGTGTTGGAGAAAATACAGAGAAATAGAAATATTCATTTATCATTGGTGAGAATGTAAAATGGTAGCCAGTTTGGAAAACATTTTGGCAATTCCTCAGAAAGTTAAGTGTAGACTATCACATGACCTGGCAATCCCACCTCTAAATATATATCCAAAAGAATCAAAAGCCAGAACCAAACAGATATTTTCACACTGACGTTCAGAGTAGCATTATTCATATTGCCAAAAGAAGGCGGCAACCCAAGTGTCCATCAATAGATGAATGGATAAACAAAATGTGGTATATTCATACAATGGAATACTACTCAGCTGTAAAAAAGGAATGAAGTTAGTATACATGTGACAATGTGGATAAACCTTGAAGTCATTATGTGAAGTGAAATAAGCCAGACACAAAAAGACACGTATTGTATGGTTTCACTGTTATGAAATAATTAGAATAAGCAAATTCATAGCATCAGAAACTCAAATACATTTTTCAGGGCCAAGGCAGGATAAGGAATGGTAAGTTAACGTTTAATTGGTACAGAGTTTTTGTTTGGGATGATGGAAAATTTTGGTAATTGTTGGTGGTGATGGCAGCACAACATTGTGAATGTAATTAACACTATTGAATTATATATTTGAATGTGTTTAAAAGGGGGAAGTTTTTGGCTGTATATGTGTTACCAGAATTTAAAAAAAACATACAGCACAGTGAACCCTAATGTAAATGATGGACTACAGTTCATAGTATAATTATAACAAAATTGTTTCCTTAATACACCACACTAGTACAAAGGGTTAATAATTGGGAAAACTGTATGTGTTTGGCGGGGAGGAGGTATGGGATCTCTATATTTTTTGCATGATTTTTCTAAAATTCTACAATTTCTCCAATAAATATAAATTTTAAAATATCTTTCCAGCCACTACAAATCTTGGTAATATCTTAAAAATGATATGCATATAGGCATTTTATAGAGACTGTAAATCCAAATGTACTTATATGCACACACAGAGGTGGAGATATATATATGTGGGTGTGAAATGTATGCAACATAAACCAAATGTCTTGACCCTTACCAGACTTTGACACAGATATCTTGTATTTTGACACAAGATAATGGATATTTATTATCTTGATTATTAGTATCTAGGCCCTTCAGAATATCTTCCACCAATATCTGAGAGCCCCTTTCTCCAGAGACTGCCATACAGTTTTTCAACAGATTTTACTTTTCAATATATATTCACTTTTCAGCATATGTCCTTTCTTTGGCTTCTGCTTCCAAGATCTCTCAAGAGAGAGATCCTCATCTCACTGGGCACAGCGTCTATACTGGAGACACTGACACCACCTGCGCTCTGGCTCCTAGGAGGGAACTCTTCTACGTTATCCCAGGAATTCCCATTACATAGTGCAGGCCTGTCCCTCAATTCTCCACAGAAAACAGGGCAAGACTTTTACTTTTAAGTTATTGCAGATTCGGGGATAATAGAAAGGATATTCCATCATGGAAATAATTTCTTGCATTTTCATTTAATTTTTCCTTTGGAGTTCTTTTTTCAATTAATATAGTAAGATCTACTTCATTAGTTTCTAACTACTACACAGTGATGGTCATGGATGTACAATAACTTAAAAAATTGCCACATAGAGAGTTAACTCATTGTTTTAAAAACTGCTGCTTTGCTACTCAATGGCATTGTCATTATCTGATTTAATTTGTCACATTAAATTACCTGATTTCAGGTTATTCCCAGATGTAGATTATTTTTGATATTGCAATGTTGCAATGAATGTCCCCTGCACAAATAATTCTGTGTGGAATGCAATGTGATTAAAACTCAAATAAAACATAACAAGAAATCAAACAAATCATAAAATAACAAAAAAGGAACATGTTATGTGACTGGTAGGAGTACAGATTTCTAGCTGACACCTATTTTCAGTTCAGCTAAGGTTTGGCCGACGAAATTTGGAGCCAAGTTTATGAAAACTATTGCATTTCAGACCTTTTCACATTTCAGAATTGCACATAATAAGAGATTATGAATATGTTATTATCAAATCTGTCCCAACTTGATAATTTAAAAAATGTATTTTTTTTAAATAATCATATCTTTAATTATGCATAAGGTTAACATTCATTTTATGTAACTACTGCCCATCTGTTTGGTTCTTCTTTTAGACTGAACTATTCATTCATCTCTTTTGCCCATTTTTCATTTGGTTATTTAAGTTTTCCAGACAAATTTTAAGAATTCTGAGTGTATCAAAGATATTAGCTGATTGCAATTAATGTTTTCTCACATAACAGTTTGTCTTTGAGTTTGCTTGTGATATTTTTAATTAATAAAACTCGTTTTAGTTTCTAGAGTCTGTGTCCTGTTCGAAAAACACTTCCTCATTCATTGATATTTTCTTCTGATTTTTTTTTTTTTAATTTCAGGGTTTTTTTATTAGAGTAGTTGTAGGTTTACAAAGAAATCATGCACAAAGTATAGAGTTTCCATTTAGCATGCCCCCCAAGTGCACACATGCACACAGTTTTCCCTATTATTAACACTTGTATCAGCATGGTATCTTTGTTACAATTGATGAAACAATATTATTATAATTAGACCCTTAACTATAGTCCATAGTTTACATTAGGGTTCACTGTTTTTGTTGTACAGTGCTATGGTTTCTTTTTTTTTTTTTTTTTAATTTTTATTTCAGTAACATATATACAGCCTGAGATTTCCCCTTTTAATCCCATTCAGATACACAATTCAGTGATGTTAATTATATTCAACAAGTAATTACTTTCAAATTTGTTTGGCTGTGCAAGGAGTGTATTAAGGAGACAGATGATTATTCTTTCTCTAAATGGCTTTGTTAACTATCCTGTATTTTTATGTAATGATTCACCTGCACTACACTAATTTTGCTTGCCATATTTATGCTAGATTCCTTTATTTAAACGGATCTATTTCAAATCTCTCAATTCGAGTGCTTTTGACCTATTACTTTCTACATTAATCTGAAGATGTAGGTAGACAAACAAAAGATATTGACACAGCTGACTCACAACCAACAACATAAAATGACAGAGGCGCAAAATGTCCTGCGGTCTCAAGCAGAGAAGATGAGAGCAAGATGGTCCTTTGAGAGTAAAGGCTAAAAACAATGTTGAACATGCAAGAACTAAGGGAATATTGTTTACATGTGAATTTCTTGAAGAAATTGTTAGAAGATTAACTCCTGTGAGCCAAGGGATTACTAGGAAGATACAAGAAAAAGGCATTGTTAGTAAGCATTGAGTATATTATAACTGTACAACTAAGACAAAAACCAAGTGGAGTATAAGAGTGATATGGTGGAATGAGAGTGTTATACAGTGCAGTGATGTAGAAAAGCCCCAAGTAAACAAAGGTGAGAGATTGAAGAGTGATAAGGAGGGGAGTTAAGTAAGTTAGCTAATTTCCTTCTTTTATTAAATTGGAATCTAAATGTATTATTTACAAATAGCAAATGAACAATTATAATTATGAGCATCTTTGACAGTGCAAAGATGAGTACTACTAGTCAATTTTGGGTGATAGAGGAGAGGGAGGAGAGAGGTATAGGCATATAATTTAATATTGTTATAATAATATTGTTATTGCTAATACTCAGAAACCAGGAGCTATTTGCTAAATAAGGAGGACAATGATTTTAATAAGAGTAAAATAACTCTTTATAAAGTAACTTTTTAAATTTGGATAAAATATAGGAAAATATTAAAAATAAAGACATTTATTGATATAATATGGTTTGTTAGTGCATGTTAATGAGCTTAACTCATTTGCTAACAAAAAAATTTCCTATTGGATCATAAAGCAAACCCTAATTATTCTCTAAATACAGCAGCTATACTTAAAGTATTTAGGAAATATTTTGATTTTTTTTTAAAAAAAGGGCTGGGGACATCTGCTCTGGTAACAACAAACTAGTTAATTCAACCAGCATCCTATGAAGAAAATGTTTAAAGCTGGTAAAATATTTAAAAATTATATAGATATGTAATGAGCTAATCCAATTCCTTGTGTTTTATCATTTATTTCTTAAATTCACATATAAGACTTTTTTGTTTGTTGGTTCTAGACTTTCTCTCTGGTTCTTTTTCAGGTATGTTATGCTACATTTTTTATAATTTTATTTTTCTTGCTGATATTTTCTAACTTGACTTTTATCTTTTTTATGTTGGTAAATATAAATTTCAAACAAACAATTAAAGATCAACAGATAAATGAGGAGAAAAGAAGCTATGTGTGAGAAATAGCAAAAAGATAAACTCTAAAACATTGTCCTGGAAGTCCTAGCCAGTGCAATAAAGCAAGAAAAGGAAATAAACAGCATAAATACCATAATAGACAAAGATGTTGTTTTCAGAGAAGACATGATTCTAAACAAATAAAACTTGGTGGAATTTTCATAGATCTGTCACTCTAGATCACACAAAAATTATAAAGTTTAATAAAAAAGCTATTATAAGCAATTCTATGTGAATACATTTGATAACTACTTGAAAAGCACACTGTGCACAAACTACTGAAAGGAGTAACTGAAAACATAAAGAACTCTATACAAAGGAAAACACTGATTTTATAATAATATACATGTCTCCAAATAAAAAAACTCAGACCCAGATGTTCCAAAGATGAGTCTATTAAATATCTAAGGAATAAATATTATGAATCTTATGCAAACTCATACATGAAATACAAGGGGACAGAGCATTTCTCAACCCTTTGTATTTGGTGAACACTCCCTTGATACTAAAATTTGACAAAGATAATATCATAAAGAAACCCAAACAGATCAATATAATTCAAAACATAGACACAAAATTCCTTAACTAAGTATTGTTTGGTAGATCCAGGAATGCATTAAAAGCATAAATTTTTCTTCTAAGGTCAGATAGGAAAGCAAAAAGAATGCAGAAAGTGTTCAAGAAATAAGAGTTCATGATAAAATAATAGCTTTAAGTACAAATATATCAGTAATTATATTAAATATGAGCAGCTAATTACTCCAAATTATTAAAAGTAGCTATAAGTTGTTTAGAAAATAGACTTCTAAAATATAAAGTTGGAAGTTAAGGGAATTATTAATAAATATCCACTCCTCTCCTCACAACAAGAAAAAGCTTAACTGAAAATCAGTGGTTTTGCTTGGACCCATAAAAGAACTGAAAGCACAGGGCACACTGCCATCATGAAATCTGGAGAGACAGACGAATCCAGAGTCACAGCCAAAACTGATTTATCTAGAGCAGAAACTGCTAGAACCATAAACTGCTAAGAAAGCTTAAATGGTAATTTTGACAAATTGCTGGAGGGTGAATGTGTGAATGTGAACAAGGAGGAGGATAAGAAACTCCTGGGGGCTTCAGGCTTAGGGGAACCCCACATTCTCATGGGTTTTACATGCAGGAAATGCCTGGTTAGGAACTAATAATGATCTGTGGTTCTGGCCAGGGGAGGGAAGGGGTAACTGTTGTGAAATACCCCTAGAGCATTCTCCATGACCATGTTTTGCTTTCCAGGGAAAACACTTTATCAGAGCCTTACCTCATATTGGGAAAGGACACATTTCCCACTCCAGCCTTCCTTATCCTTCCCGATTCACCTAATAGGGGAAAAAAGCTAAGAAACACTTGCAGACGTACAGTCCAGGGAAACACGACCACTAGAAGAGTAAAATTTAATCTTCTATTATTTTCTGAAGGGTAATTAGAATAGATTACTGCTGAAGCAGTTGCAAGTCACGGACTCTACTTAGGAAGAAGTTCCTAGCCAAAAGAAGAGAAAACAAGAATGCTAGAGAAATTTGAGTCATCTGGCACCTTTAGCTACTGCAAACATTAAACAAAGCCCAAGCAAAAGTTCCTGTTACCTGATACAAATGTCCAGTTTTCAACAAAAAAATTACAAAGAATGACAAATAGAAAAGAGAAACATATTTTAAGTGACAAAGCAAATATCAGAACTATATCAGATACAATACAGATATTCAAGTTATTAAACAGAATTTAAAATAACTACGATTCATACATAAAGCACTCTAATGGAAAAAAAAAAAAATAGACAATATGCCAGGACAAATGGGTGATGTAAGCAGAGATGGAAAAATCTATGAAAGAATCAAAAGGAAATGCTAGAAATAATTTTTAAACTACAACATAAATGAAGAATACCTTTGTTGAGTTCATCAATAGATTGGACTCAGCAGAGGGAAGGTTCAGCGAACAGGAGTTTAGGTCAACAGAAGCTGTCCAAACTGAAAGGCAGAGACAAAAAAAATATACTGAAGATAAAAAGCAGAACAGAATATCCAAGAACTGTGGGATAATTTCAAAAGGTATACATATGTGCAATTAGAGTAAGAAAGAGAAGAGAGGATGGATCAGAAGAAATATTTGAAATAATAATGACTGAGAACTTTTCAAAATTAATGACAGACACTAAACCAAAAATTCAGGAAGTTCAGAAAACACCAAGGAGGATAAATTCCAAAAAATCTACCTCTAGGAATATCATATTCAAACTGTAGAAAATGCAAGACAAAGCAAAAATCTTGAAAGAAGCCAGGGGTAAAAAAGTTTACCAAAAAAGGAACAGGGGTAAAAATCCAATCAGACTTCTTATCAGAAACCATATAAACAAGAAGAAAGTGGATTGAAATATTTAAATTATTGAAAGGGGTGAAAAATACTGGAATTTGATAGCCAGTGAAAATCTCCCTCAAGAGTAAAAGAGAAATATGTTCTTATATAGACAAAAAATGAGAGAATTCGGGCAAGCTTTGTTAAAAGAAATTCTCCAGGTAGGAGGAAAGTTGTATAGGTCAGAAATTCCAATCTATATAACGAAAGGAAGAGTATTAATGAAGGAATAAATGAAGGAAAAATAAATTATTTTATTTTATTATTCTTAATTGATACAAAAGATAACTGTTGTTTAAAGTAATAATAGCAACAGTGTATTGGGTGATTATAACATATGGGTGAGTGAAATGAATGACAACAATGTCATAAAACATGGGAGGGAGGAATTGGGAATATTCTGCTATAAGGCACCTCTGGGCACTACATGTGAGGCAGTACAGTGCTATTTGAAGGTGGACTTAGGTTAGTTAAAAATGATGTTGCAAACTCTAGGACACCCCTAAAAACTGTTAAATAAATGTAGTCTAATTAATACCTATCAAGCTACAAAAAGACATGGATGAACCTTAAATGCATATTGCTAATTGAAAGAACCCAATATGAATGGTTATATACTGTATGATCATAATTATATGACTTTCAACAAAAGCCACAATTACAGTGATGGTAAAAGTATCAGTGGTTGCCAGTGACTTGGGAGGAGGACAGCAGGATGGAACAGTTGAAGTACAGGGGATATTTTAGGGTAGTGAGATTATTCGGTATGATAATATAGTGGTGGATGCATGACACCATGCATGGGTCAAAATCCAAAGTACTTTCTAACACAAAGAGTAAATCAATACATTCAAAGTAAAAAAAAAAAATTAATTTAGGAGGCCATATGATCATAGGATGGGATGCAGAAAGTGACCAAAGTATCTGTTTTACAAGTGTATGAAACCACCTCACTTCAGGTGCTAGGGAAAAAGGTGGTAACCTAAGCAACTTTGGGAATGAATACGGTCTATAAACAATGAAACAAACTGTTCATAAACCCCGTGCTCTAGTTGGTTAAGTTTTTTCCTGGGAGTGTGGGTTAACAATTCTGTTACTGTTATACATTTATACTGGAATTGAACAATTAAGTAAATAGATGGCAGATGGTAGGATCCAAGTATCTCAGTGTTGCAGTGGGAGTTTACAGATAAACAAGGAGAAGAGGCTAGAATAGCCCATATGGTTTAGAATTGGAAATAGCAGTATGAACTCATGTTTAGCTTAATATAGATGCATAGGGATAAAATAGAAATATTTATAGATATGTGTATATACCTAGGTTAGTATAAACACATTTTCTTGCTTTGTCCACTGAGACGACCTAGTGGCAAAGACATCCTTGTAGCCACAAGCATATCTAGCACCCAGATGATGGTTTCTAACACTATTCTTGACTAAAAGGAATCAGGGCTCCTTGGAGAAATGGATGCATCTTGAAATAGGGCAGGAAATATAAAAGATGAGCCTGAACATCTTGTAGTACCAGAAGTAAGGAAGTTCTTAAAAAAAAAAAAGCAAAACCTTAAGGATGGGGTTCCCTCCAAGTCACAGGAGCCAACCGAAAGATATCCCAATGGCCAGTGCTGGAACGATTTGATCAACAAACTAAAGTGTATTGGATTATAATCCACGGTATAGCATAAATGTCCATTAGTCTATATTGATATAAATAAATGCTTGAATGAATAAATAAATGAGAGGGAAGAGACAAAGAGTTTGCAATAATTTATGTCGGTACTTTGCCCTCAAGGAGGTGGAGAATAACTCCCCACTCTGTAAGTGCAGGATGTGAATGATAACCTCTCTCCAAAGAGTGAAGTGTGGAAAGGGGGAAGAAAAGAGCAACTTTACAGTGGAATGGAAAAACCTAATAAACACACCTCTCACCTCAGCCAGGTGATCAAGGTTGTGCCGGTTTGGATGTATTGTGTCCCCCAAATGCCATTATCTTTGTGGTCTTGTGGGACAGACGTTTTGGTGCTGGTTAGATTTGCTTGGAATGTGCCCCACCCAGCTGTGGGTGGTGACTTTGGTGGGATACTCCCATGGAGGTGTGACCCCACCCATTCAGGATGGGCCTTGATCAGTGGAGCCATATAAAACATGCTGACTCAAAGAGACTGGACGGAGTGCAGCTGTTGAGTGACGTTTTGAAGAGAAGCAAGCTTGCTAGAGAGGAACGTCCTGGGAGAAAGCCATTTTGGAACCAGAACTTTGGAGCAGACGCCAGCCACGTGCCTTCCCAGCTAAGAGAGGTTTTCCAGACGCCATTGGCCATCCTCCAGTGAAGGTACCTGATTACTGATGTGTTACCTTGGACACTTTATGGCCTTAAGACTGTAACTGTATAGCCAAATAAACCCCCTTTTTATAAAAGCCAATCCATCTCTGGTGTTTTGCATTCTGCAGCGTTAGCAAACTAGAACAAAGGTCAAGATTAACAGTGATGTTATGTTGACAGGATGATACGATGTAACAAAATTAACACTTTATCTCTGTGGTCTTCCTCCCCTAGACTGTTAACACCAGTCTAATCATGAGAAAAACATCAAACAAATCCCAACTGAGGATATTCTACAAACTACCCGACCAGTATTCCCCCAAATTGTCAGTCATCAAAAATAAGGAAAGTCAGAGAATCTGTCACACCAAGTGGAGCCTAAGTAGCTAAATGTAATATGATATCCTAGAAGGGATCCTGGAACAGAAAAAAAGCATTAGGTAAAAATTAAGGAAATGTGAACATACTATGGTCTTCAGTTAATCATACTGTATCAGTATTGGTTCATTAATTGTAACAAATGTACCGTATTACGATAAGATGTTAATCTTAGAGGATACTAGGTATGAGGCATAGAGGAGTACTCTGCACCATGTTCAAAATTTTTCTGTAAATATAAAACTGTTCTAAAATTTAAAAGTTTATTTTTAAAAAACTTGATTGCACAAGATACACACACACACACACACACACACACACACAGTTCAACCCTGCAAACACCAACCAAGAACAAAAAGATTGGGGGCTATATTAAAATTAGCAAAATAGATTTTAAGGAAAAGCATTACTAGAGATTAAAAGGGATGTATAATATAGTGATCCAATTTACCAAAAATGTATAATTTTAATTCTAAATTTGTATTTTTCTAATAACATATCTGAACATAAAGAGAATTGAAAAATTACCAGGTGTACAAAAAGAAATAGGCAAATCCACAATCATACTGGGAGATTAAAACACACTTCTGTCAGTGATTCATAGAAAATGTGAACCACCACCATCCAAAAGAATCACTGAGGTTATAATGTATTTAAATGGCATGTCATTTTGCATAATAATTTATTTTGGTGAGACATTTCCCAAGTAGCATAGGAATGTAGCATCCCTGGTTCCACAAACTAAATGACAGTATTTATCCCAAGTTATTATGGAAACCAAATTGCTCTCTCCAAACAACCCCTGGGGTGCAGCAACTGCCCCCACTCCCATACACTATTGAATCACTGAGCCATTAACCCTCCTCTTTGATGTAATCACACCATCCTCTGTATATTTCCATCATAGCCCTTGAAACTCCCTTCTTAATCTACAAGTTGATGTGCCTCTCTTGCCCACTGGAATGTGAGTTCCTTACATATATTGAACCAAATGGCATCATAATATTATAAAATCATTTTTATAGTTCTAACAGTATTAACCAACATTTATGGAGCCCTTACTCATTTAGCACTGTGCTTAAATTTTGTCATCTGTAAAACAGAGATAATAGTAATTTTATTAAGATATTGAGCACAGTGTCTGAGATTATAATATTTAATCAAGTATTATTATTATTATTATTATAAGGTAATTCACTGAAGAATCTAGCTCCCTAAAATGGAGGGAAGTTGATATTATGGAAGACTAACTCAAGAGTGGTGTCAGTGTCAGATCCTAAAGCCCAACCAAGTGAAACATTGTTTACCCAGGACAGTCTGAGATTGCAGATTCAGAAGGGAACACATCAGGCTGAGGCACCCTCAACTTTGTATCCAGATAGTGTTCAATGTCATTCTGAGTGTAGGAGAAGAAGGAAGGAAACTTAGAGAGACAAGTTTGTAAGCTGGTAGAACGGAGCGAGGGACATTGGGATGTACCACTTGCCATTCTGAATACTGTCCAGGAGTGGGAAGAGGGATGGTGTTCGCCTTGTATACAGGGCACTCCCTAGACTCACAGGGAGAATGAGTCCCCCTACCCATCCTGGGGTACCCTAAATGTGAAATAAAACCCAAGAAAGGAAAGCAAGCTCTCTGAGTCAATGTAAACCCAGGACCTCTAAGATATTCCGCTTGACTGCAGCCCCTACTCGTTCTTCCTAATGGAAGGGCTAAAAGAGCCACATGTCAGTCTGAAGACAAGAAACGTGGGAGTGGTATGCTGGAGATCAAGCTCTGTGCTCTGATTTTCTTTAAGGTCAGTGACACAAAGACAAGGGATGGACTGAGGAGAGCCATCCCATTTTTCTCCTGGCTACAAGAGCAGTCACATGTTAACAGTGGCAGCAGCTCCCTATTAGCCACTCTTCTTTGCTCAAATAGCCAGACAATTAACATGAACGCTAGACATTGTTTCTTCAATCCCAGACACTGCTTTTTGGTCTCTTTAACGGCTTCCTGTGTGTCAGTCAGAGAGCCACTTAGTGTCATTAGGAAGTCCAGCCATGGCATTTTCTTCAAAGTAATGGGCAATATTTTCTCTGATGTCCCAACCACAATTGGGGTACGTGTGTGTGTGTGTGTGTGTGTGTGTGTGTGTGTGTGTTGCAGAAGTCATTAGACCCTAAAAAGAAAAATATGCTCAGACTATTTAATAACAGCTTCAAATTTCCATTTATTTAATTGCTGACAACTACTAAATGGTAGAGTAAGGAATACGTCTGTTGAAATCAAAGCCTGAGCTGATCTATCAAAAATCTTTGGACTTCTAATGTGCTTCAGGTATTATTTTTTATCACTTTAGGGGGGAAATTCCAATAGAATTTGTATGAATGAGTGAATATAAGGACTTAGCATTAATAATTTTTTTACCTTACTAATAAATCCAAATTTCTGAACTTTTTTTCACCATCATCTCAATTGCTTGGGGGCTACCTTTCCAGTTTTATTTCCCACCTAATTTCTGCATTTTATGCACCCTTCATTCTATCCCAGGTGCATTAATCTATTCCCCACAAACATCTCTCCGTTTCCACTCTATGAGTAGTATGGCAGAGTGTTTAGAGCACAGGCTCTGAAACCTGCCTGCCTATTTTCAAATCCCAGCTCCTTTACTTTCTAGCTGTGTGACCCTGGGAAAGTGCAGTTACTTAAATGCTCTGTATCCCAGTTGTGATTATTACATTCATTAAAACAGTGTAGTAAAAGATTGTCACTTGGAGTTGTTTTGCAAGTAAAATGAGTTAATATGTATAGAAGGTTTAGAACAGTGCCTGGCAGACTGTAAGTGTCATACAGATGTTTGCTATGTTTCTTACTATTATCATTATCAGTTGCTGTAAAGTCTATCCCATTTGTAATGGCTACCTATCCAAATCTTCCTGTCAGTGCATATTGCAAAGTGCCTCTCTTCTGGCATGCTCCCCTTATACCATCTATCAAATAGAATATTATCTTTCCTGCCTCCACACTTCCATAATGTTTATACTCTTTATTTAGCACAGAATTTATTATTTTGCAAATTACAAAGGATAAGAGGACACTTCTGTTAAAATTATTTGGAAAAGGTATTTTATCTTTTGATGTGTTGAAAAGTTTTGTATTATATTCTTCTTGTGTTATAGCGTAAAACTTTGCTAGATAAAGAATGTTCCATGGACCAGCTGCATTGGCACCACCTGGGACCTTGTTAGAAATTCATGAACTCAGGCCCTACCCTAGACTAACTGCATCTGAATTTAGCAAGATCTCTAGCACACAGAACACCGGCACATTGGTGTATAGCTTTAGACTTTGGCCAAGATGGATTGGACTCAGCTATGTGGTTTGAGGGAAAGCAATGTCTATGTCTTCATGGAAACACCAGGATATTCACAAACTTCTTCTTTGTTACATTATGTAACAAAGCTGAAACTTGAACCCAGTTCTCTGCCTCCAAAATCTTAAGCATTAATCTATGTAATCATGAGTAATGCCATTTTTAAAAGATTGAAATATAATATAAGGGTTATAAAGTTGGAGTCAAAATGGCAGCTCAACTTCCAATTTCACCACATACTAGTAAGCATAGGGAGAACCCGTATTTACAGGAGGGTCTACATGGTGAAGGATGTAAGAAGGATTATGTCTACTGCTTTGGGTAAATGACTACTGTATCCCTGATCTATTTGTGGAAAGGCAATGGCAAGGAAGCTGGAGAGAAAGGAAGGGAGTATCAATTCACTGCCTCCTTTTATTGTCTTCAAAGGTATAAATGCTTTTGGCATTAAGGGTTGAGGAGCTATTTATTTAGAAATGCACAGATAAGCAAAGAATTTCTTTCAGGTTAGTTGCTTGATTAAAAAAATATAATTTACTGTTTACTAAAACTTACTAATGTTAATTTCTTCCACCTTTTTAAAGACTTAATTTTCGCTCTGATTTTAAAAAATGCTGCTGAGTTCCGTAGACTGAAATAGTGTTTGTTCTTTATATCATGTTTCTTGCTATTTTTGTTGCACTTTTGAAATTGCCTTTGCTAAGAGAAAGAAAGAAATTGCTCAGAATGAACTCCAGCAGTCTACTACTCAGGAACATGAGAGGGAGCTGGCAAAACACATGGTTCTCTCCTTCTTAGACTGCAACAATTTAGTGAAACTGCTTGTGGTAATCCAGGGAGTGGCTTTGGAGGAAGTTGGGGAGGGGCAGGGAATTCCTCAGGGTAGGTCTGAGGAAAAAATACCACACTGCATTTTAAAACAGGAAGTGACGTAAAGACTATTAGGTCTACTGTCTTACTTCATTTCTCTGATGAGGGAAAGGTCATGGGGAGTGGTATGCTGGAGATAAAGCTCTGCACTCTGATTTCCTTTAAGTTCAGTGCCACATGGGGCTAAATGTGACTCCCAGCACCACCTGCATGACTGCACAAAAATGCATTTGAACAATATTTGGTTCGGTTCCCTCTAGCGCTTATAAGAATTTGAGAGTCCTCCATGACGTATCACAAATGGGATGTCTTATCTTCATTCCATCACAGTCATTGCTGATACTGTTTGTTCAAGAATCTGGGGTCTTGAACAGAGATTTGCCGCAGAAATTGGCTCACATGACCAAGGGGGTTCACAAGGCCAGATTCTGTAGGGCAGAGCACAAGCTGGAAACTCCAATGAAGGTGAAATTGTATTTTCCAGGAGAAGCTGGCTGGCTGGCCGAAGAAAAGCAGAAATTCTTCTTTCCGACTGCTGAAAGCCTCAGTTCTAACTGTAAGACCTCCAACTTACTGGATGAGGAGACTTCCCTCATTGCTGAGGCAATCTCTTTTGTTGGTTGTAGATGCAATCAACCATAGATGTAATCAACTAATAATGATGTAACTCTATCTATGAAATACCCTCACAGTTAACAATCAGGCCAGTACTTGCTTGCCCAAACAACTGAATACCATAACCCAGCCAAGCTGACATGTGAAATTAACCATCATAGTGGTCAAGGTCAGATGTGGGAATCTCTCTGATGATGCAGCTCCCAGATCAAGGCTAAAACCTTTGGGTGCACCACACATACTCTCTGGTCTCAGCCAGGAATGGGGCTCAGTCTGTACTATTTACAGCCCCCAAAATCAGTCCTCCTCACAGATTTGGGAGTAATACCCCCTTTCTCATGGCCCCTGCATCTTTCCCTCTATATTACTCAACCCATACCTAGAACAAGCTTCTCCATGAGTTTAGGCTTTCACAGCTAGGTAGAATTGTTAACATTCATCAGTTTCTCTTCTGCACACTGAAAATGCCCATGAGATGGGAAAAACAAGGATCTGGCAACCTCTCTGGAATAGAAGAGGAAAAACACAGGGAAAAAAAACACACATAGCTCCCACTTGGCATGGTTCTCTACAGCTGAAAAAGAAGAATCCAATTAATATGTCAAGAAATTATTATACCACATGGCGTAATATTATTTTCCACTTAAACTGCATCCGATGTTAAGCTAAAATGTGATAAATGCCAAGTTTATTCAGGCCACCCCCACAGGCTTCTCCAAGGGCCTTGGGGAGGAAAAGTTTGAGAAGCCCTGAAGGAGGCCACTGCCTGCATTTTATAGGTGAGGGAAATGAGGCCCAGACCTCTTCTCTGAGGTTACACAGATCATTAATGGCAGATCCAGGTCAGAGTCGGGTGGATGGAGGCCTTGGAGCTTATGGTGCACTTGGAGAAAACACACCAGGTACTTCAGTCTGGAAAGGAAGCCATAGACCTCAGTATGCTTCAGAACTTAAGGAACTTCCCCCGGGCCCCACTGCTCTTTGTAAGGTCCAAGTCCTTAAAGTCACAACCCTGTGTGCCTCAACAATCCCGCTAGCAGTCAGTAGAATCCAGGCATGTGAAGATGCTGTAGTTAGAACTGATAACTTATCTTTCCCTTAGATCACCAGAAGAAACCCTTAATTCCTTAGATCCATGGTTATCTCAGTCACCACTGGAAGCCCAAGCCCCTCAAATCATTTATTTGGACAAGGACATTTTCTTCATAGAGTTCTGTACATCCATAATCTAACCCAAGTTTCCACTACTTGCCAAGCTCCCAAACATTTCCATTGTTCTCTGTGGAATTCTCCATTTGGCATCAACAAAATTCTCTTTTCCTCAACCTCTTTTTTTAGGTTTCCTTCACCTCTAGAGGTCCCTGACACCTGGCCAAACCTGGAAGACTGTGTCATGGGGTGGCTGTTTTTCTCTCCGACAACCCAAATACTACACAGCCTAAAGGAAGGTTAGGTGTCATCCTTAATGTTTATTGGCAAATTATTTTACCTTTCTTCTCCCCAACAGCCATGAGGAAAAGCTCTTTGAATGCTCATGCCATCCAGACCATGCAAGCTGCTACCCTTCCTCGTTGTGATCTCCTGTGACTCTTGGTCATTCCATTCAGTTGAAGAGTTTAGCAAGTGGCCCATCACCACTACTACTATCACTGTGTTCAATGATTTCTGCATTCAACTCTATTAGATGGCTTCTCATGTCTTGACCTCCCACTTCCAATGATCTCTTCCTCCAATCCACCACTGTCACTTTCTTAGTTTGGGTCCCCAGAAGCAGACCCTGAGACACAGATTCCAGTGCAAGCAGTTTATTGATGAGGTAGGTGGGAGTAGGTAAGTAATACAAGAAGGGAAGCTGACAAATAAATGTTATGAAGCCAGCTAACACAGTAGGTGATCAGAGCTTCATTCCATGGGAAAACACTGAGAAGTGGTATAAAATATACACTAAGAATTATCCTCCTGAGAGGTGAGAGAGGCTGGGATTTTTATACACCAATGCTCATCAGTCATTGCTTGAGGGGTGGTCCTGGAGAATGTTAGTTTCCAACTCTAATATGTCTTCGGTTTCAGTTAGCTATTGCTGTGTGTGTTAAGCTGAATGGCCCTCCACATCCCAATCCCCAGAACCTGTGAATATGTTATGTTACATGGCAAGGGGGGAAATTAAGATTGCAGATGGAATTAAGGTTGCTAGTCAACTGGCTTTAAAATAAGGAGATTGCCCTGGGTTATCTGGATGGACCCGGTATAATCACATGGTTTCTTTAATGGGGAAAAGGGAGGCAGAAGAGTCAGAATCAGAGAGATGCCATCATGATAAAGACTCCACTGGCTGGCTTTGAAAATGGAAGAAAGTCATGAGCCAAGGAATGTAGGCAGCCCCTAGAAGTTGAAAAAGGAAAAGAAGGGAAAAAAAAAAAAAAAGGATTTCTTCTTAGAGCCTTCAGAAAGAAACTCAGCCATGCCAGCACCTGATTTTAGCCCAGTGAGCTACATTTCAAATTTCTTACCTCCAGAACAGTAAGATAATAAATTTGCATTATTGTAAGCCACCAAACATGTGGTAATTTGTTATAGTAGCAACAGGAAATGAATATACTGTATAACTAACAATCCTAAAACTTGTGACTTAAAATAACAATAACTTGTTATTTCTGATGTTTCCGTTGGTTGACCAGGTTGTTCTGCTTCACATGGTGTTCACTGGGGGCACTAGGACAGCTGAAAGACCCAAAAAGTCTAATTTACATGGCTAGCAGTTGGTGCTGTCTGAGAACTCAGCATGGTCTGTCAGCCAAGGGCTTCATGTTTCCTCCATGTGGGCCTCTCTGAGTGGCTGCATGAGCTTCCTCACAGCATGGCAGCTTCCAAGAAAGAGTGTTCCAAGAGGCTCATCCATGGAAGTTACACAGCATCATTTCCTTCACATTCTATTGGTCAAAACAAGTTAAAGAACCAGGTCCAATTCAGTGGGAGAGGAAATCGACTTTACCATCTGTTTGGGTATGGCACGTCACACAGAAGAAGAATATGGAATGGGAGGTATTATTATGGTCACCAATGGAAACACCATAGACCACACTTTGTTTTCAGACACAGTAGCTTACTGCTGTAGTGAAAAAGCCCACAGGCACAAGGATGCACAGATAGGCAACTTTTAGTCCTCTGACACTACACAGGTCAGCAAAGGGGTAAGAGGGGGAAGAAAAAGCCAGGGAGCTTTGAGATCAGCAGCAAGGGCTGAGCAGGAGATGCTGAAGCTGTGATGACCAACATCATTTTCTTAAGAACTAACTGAAATTGATGCTGTTATGCTGCTTACTGTAGAAAGTTTTCCCTCTCATTTAGCTCATCAAAGACCCCATCTGCATGTTCATGAAATTCTTCAGCCAGCCCCCTTCCTTTATTTATCAAGGCTATGTGCCAAAACAGACCCAGATCCCTCCATCAGCCCACAGAATGATCTTTTTCATTACTTGAAATAAAATTTAGTTTCTCCTCCTTGGAATGACATTATTTTGATTGAGAACTTTTACTACTGGTGAGTATTATAGGGGGATCCTATTTCACTTTTTTTCTAATACCCCTGTTTGACATTCCAACTAATTTTTGAAACAATGTTTTTTTCCTATTATTTCCCCTCCTATGCTATATTGGGAACTATATGTTCTATTTCTAACATTTATATAAATTGCCAATAACCTAACATGCACATTTAAATATACTTATTTTTAGCTGGATCGATAGTTATCCTGTATTTCTCTCTTCCTGTCTAATATAACAAGTCCTGTAACTTTCAATATACACTTTCGATATACATTAACATCCATCTCCTAAACTGTCTTATTGTATGGTGGAGTTTAGTTACCTTATTAAAAACAATATCAAAAAGTTGCCATCATTTTTATAGGCCATAATTGGGCAAACTTCTTCTGTAGAGAGAAAGTAGTAAATTTTTAGGCTTTTGCAGACTCTATGTCTTTCTGCCATTGTAGCATGAAAGCAGCCCATAGATGGTATGGAAATCAATGGGCATGGCTATATTCCAATAAAACTTTCTTTGCAAAAACAGGTGGCAGGCTTTAGTTTGCTAATCCCCATCACAGACAAAAATTACTTAAATTAGTTGACAGTTTAAAAGTTTCTATGCTGGAGGGAGGCGGGGCAAGATGGCAGACTGGTGAGCTGTATGTTTTAGTTACTCCGCCAGGAAAGTAGGTAGAAAGCCAGGAACTGCGTGGACTGGACACCACAGAGCAATCTCTCTTTGGGCATACTTCATACAACACTCATGAAAATGTCGAACTGCTGAGATCAGCGAAATCTGTAAGTTTTTGCGGCCAGGGGACCCGCGCCCCTCCCTGCCAGGCTCAGTCCCGTGGGAGGAGGGGCTGTCAGCTCCGGGAGGGAGAAGGGAGAACTGCAGTGGCTGCTCTTATCAGAAACTCATTCTACTGATCCAGACTCCAACCATAGATGGACTGAGACCGGACACCAGGGAATCTGAGGGCAGCCAGCCCAGCAGAGAGGAGACAGGCATAGAAAAAAAAAAAAAAAAACAACACGGGGAGCTCCAAAATAAAAGCAGAGGATTTTTGGAGTTCTGGTGAACACAGAAAGGGGAAGGGCGGAGCTCAGGTCCTAAGGCGCATATGCAAATCCCAAAGAAAAGCTGATCTCTCTGCCCTGTGGACCTTTCCTTAATGGCCCTGGTTGCTTTGTCTCTTAGCATTTCAATAACCCATTAGATCTCTGAGGAGGGCCCTTTTTTTTTTTTTTTTTTTTTTTAATCCTTTTTTTCTTTTTCTAAAACAATTACTCTAAGAATCCCAATACAGAAAGCTTCAAAGATTTTCAATTTGGGCACGTCAAGTCAAGAGCAGAACTAAGAGAGCTCTGAGACAAAAGGCAATAATTCAGTGGCTGAGAAAATTCACTAAACACCACAACTTCCCAAGAAAAGGGGAGTGTCCGCTCACAGCCACCATCCTGGTGGACAGGAAACACTCCTGCCCATTGCCAGCCCCATAGCCCAGAGCTGCCCCAGACAACCCAGTGTGACGGAAGTGCTTCAAATAACAGGCACACACCACAAAACTGGGCGTGGACATTAGCCTTCCCTGAAACCTCAGCTGATTGTCCCAGAGTTGGGAAGGTGGAGCAGTGTGAATTAACAAAGCCCCATACAGCCATCATTTCAGCAGACTGGGAGCCTCCCTACACAGCCCAGCAGCCCAGAACTGGGGGGACGGCACTCACCTGTGACATAGCACAGTCATCCCTCAACAGAGGACCCGGGGTGCACAGCCTGGAAGAGGGGCCCACTTGCAAGTCTCAGGAGCCATACGCCAATACCAAGGACTTGTGGGTCAGTGGCAGAGACAAACTGTGGCAGGACTGAACTGAAGGGTTAGACTATTGCAGCAGCCTTAAAACTCTAGGATCACCAGGGAGATTTGATTGTTAGGGCCACCCCCCCTCCCCGACTGCCCAGAAACACGCCCCACATACAGGGCAGGCAACACCAACTACACACGCAAGCTTGGTACACCAATTGGGCCCCACAAGACTCACTCCCCCACTCACCAAAAAGGCTAAGCAGGGGAGAACTGGCTTGTGGAGAACAGGTGGCTCGTGGACGCCACCTGCTGGTTAGTTAGAGAAAGTGTACTCCACGAAGCTGTAGATCTGATAAATTAGAGATAAGGACTTCAATTGGTCTACAAACCCGAAAAGAACCCTATCAAGTTCAGCAAATGTCACGAGGCCAAAAACAACAGAAAATTATAAAGCATATCAAAAAACCAGACGATATGGATAACACAAGCCCAAGCACCCAAATCAAAAGACCAGAAGAGACACAGCACCTAGAGCAGCTACTCAAAGAACTAAAGATGAACAATGAGACCATAGTACGGGATATAAAGGAAATCAAGAAGACTCTAGAAGAGCATAAAGAAGACATTGCAAGACTAAATAAAAAAATGGATGATCTTATGGAAATTAAAGAAACTGTTGACCAAATTAAAAAGATTCTGGACACTCATAGTACAAGACTAGAGGAAGTTGAACAACGAATCAGTGACCTGGAAGATGACAGAATGGAAAATGAAAGCATAAAAGAAAGAATGGGGAAAAAAATCAAAAAAATCGAAATGGACCTCAGGGATATGATAGATAATATGAAACGTCCAAATATAAGACTCATTGGTGTCCCAGAAGGGGAAGAAAAGGGTAAAGGTCTAGGAAGAGTATTCAAAGAAATTGTTGGGGAAAACTTCCCAAATCTTCTAAACAACATAAATACACAAATCATAAATGCTCAGCGAACTCCAAATAGAATAAATCCAAATAAACCCACTCCGAGACATATACTGATCACACTGTCAAACACAGAAGAGAAGGAGCAAGTTCTGAAAGCAGCAAGAGAAAAGCAATTCACCACATACAAAGGAAACAGCATAAGACTAAGTAGTGACTACTCAGCAGCCACCATGGAGGCAAGAAGGCAGTGGCACGATATATTTAAAATTCTGAGTGAGAAAAATTTCCAGCCAAGAATACTTTATCCAGCAAAGCTCTCCTTCAAATTTGAGGGAGAGCTTCAATTTTTCACAGACAAACAAATGCTGAGAGAATTTGCTAACAAGAGCCCTGCCCTACTGGAGATACTAAACGGAGCCCTACAGACAGAGAAACAAAGACAGGACAGAGAGACTTGGAGAAAGGTTCAGTACTAAAGAGATTCGGTATGGGTATAATAAAGGATATTAATAGAGAGAGGGGAAAAATATGGCAAACATAAACCAAAGGATAAGATGGCCGATTCAAGAAATGCCTTCACGGTTATAACGTTGAATGTAAATGGATTAAACTCCCCAATTAAAAGATACAGATTCGCAGAATGGATCAAAAAAAATGAACCATCAATATGTTGCATACAAGAGACTCATCTTAGACACAGGGACACAAAGAAACTGAAAGTGAAAGGATGGAAAAAAATATTTCATGCAAGCTACAGCCAAAAGAAAGCAGGTGTAGCAATATTAATCTCAGATAAAATAGACTTCAAATGCAGGGATGTTTTGAGAGACAAAGAAGGCCACTACATACTAATAAAAGGGGCAATTCAGCAAGAAGAAATAACAATCGTAAATGTCTATGCACCCAATCAAGGTGCCACAAAATACATGAGAGAAACACAGGCAAAACTAAAGGAAGCAATTGATGTTTCCACAATAATTGTGGGAGACTTCAACACATCACTCTCCCCTATAGATAGATCAACCAGACAGAAGACCAATAAGGAAATTGAAAACCTAAACAATCTGATAAATGAATTAGATTTAACAGACATATACAGGACATTACATCCCAAATCACCAGGATACACATACTTTTCTAGTGCTCACGGAACTTTCTCCAGAATAGATCATATGCTGGGACATAAAACAAGCCTCAATAAATTTAAAAAAATTGAAATTATTCAAAGCACATTCTCTGACCACAATGGAATACAATTAGAAGTCAATAACCATCAGAGACTCAGAAAATTCACAAATACCTGGAGGTTAAACAACACACTCCTAAACAATCAGTGGGTTAAAGAAGAAATAGCAAGAGAAATTGCTAAATATATAGAGATGAATGAAAATGAGAACACAACATACCAAAACCTATGGGATGCAGCAAAAGCAGTGCTAAGGGGGAAATTTATAGCACTAAATGCATATATTAAAAAGGAAGAAAGAGCCAAAATCAAAGAACTAATGGCTCAACTGAAGAAGCTAGAAAATGAACAGCAAACCAATCCTAAACCAAGTACAAGAAAAGAAATAACAAGGATTAAAGCAGAAATAAATGACATAGAGAACAAAAAAACAATAGAGAGGATAAATATCACCAAAAGTTGGTTCTTTGAGAAGATCAACAAGATTGACAAGCCCCTAGCTAGACTGACAAAATCAAAAAGAGAGAAGACCCATATAAACAAAATAATGAATGAAAAAGGTGACATAACTGCAGATCCTGAAGAAATTAAAAAAATTATAAGAGGATATTATGAACAACTCTATGGCAACAAACTGGATAATGTAGAAGAAATGGACAATTTCCTGGAAACATATGAACAACCTAGACTGACCAGAGAAGAAATAGAAGACCTCAACCAACCCATCACAAGCAAAGAGATCCAATCAGTCATCAAAAATCTTCCCACAAATAAATGCCCAGGGCCAGATGGCTTCACAGGGGAATTCTACCAAACTTTCCAGAAAGAACTGACACCAATCTTACTCAAACTCTTTCAAAACATTGAAGAAAATGGAACACTACCTAACTCATTTTATGAAGCTAACATCAATCTAATACCAAAACCAGGCAAAGATGCTACAAAAAAGGAAAACTACTGGCCAATCTCCCTAATGAATATAGATGCAAAAATCCTCAACAATACTTGCAAATCGAATCCAAAGACACATTAAAAAAATCATACACCATGACCAAGTGGGGTTCATTGCAGGCATGCAAGGATGGTTCAACATAAGAAAAACAATCAATGTATTACAACACATTAGAAACTCGAAAGGGAAGAATCAATTGATCATCTCAATAGATGCTGAAAAAGCATTTGACAAAATCCAACATCCCTTTTTGATAAAAACACTTCAAAAGGTAGGAATTGAAGGAAACTTCCTCAACATGATAAAGAGCATATACAAAAAACCCACAGCCAGCATAGTACTCAATGGTGAGAGACTGAAAGCCTTCCCTCTAAGATCAGGAACAAGACAAGGATGCCCGCTGTCACCACTGTTATTCAACATTGTGCTGGAAGTGCTAGCCAGGGCAATCCAGCAAGACAAAAAAATAAAAGGCATCCAAATTGGAAAAGAAGAAGTAAAACTGTCATTGTTTGCAGACGATATAATCTTATATCTAGAAAACCCTGAGAAATCGACGATACAGCTACTAGAGCTAATAAACAAATTTAGCAAAGTAGCGGGATACAAGATTAATGCACATAAGTCAGTAATGTTTCTATATGCTAGAAATGAACAAACTGAAGAGACGCTCAAGAAAAAGATACCATTTTCAATAGCATCTAAAAAAATCAAGTACCTAGGAATAAACTTAACCAAAGATGTAAAAGACCTATACAAAGAAAACTACATAACTCTACTAAAAGAAATAGAAGGGGATCTTAAAAGATGGAAAAATATTCCATGTTCCTGAATAGGAAGGCTAAATGTCATTAAGATGTCAATTCTACCCAAACTCATCTACAGATTCAATGCAATCCCAATCAAAATTCCAACAACCTACTTTGCAGACGTGGAAAAGCTAGTTATCAAATTTATTTGGAAAGGGAAGATGCCTCGAATTGCTAAAGACACTCTAAAAAAGAAAAACGAAGTGGGAGGACTTACACTCCCTGACTTTGAAGCTTATTATAAAGCCACAGTTGCCAAAACAGCATGGTACTGGCACAAAGATAGACATATAGATCAATGGAATCGAATTGAGAATTCGGAGATAGACCCTCAGATCTATGGCCGACTGATCTTTGATAAGGCCCCCAAAGTCACCGAATTGAGCCATAATGGTCTTTTCAACAAATGGGGCTGGGAGAGTTGGGTATCCATATCCAAAAGAATGAAAGAGGACCCCTACCTCACCCCCTACACAAAAATTAACTCAAAATGGACCAAAGATCTCAATATAAAAGAAAGTACCATAAAACTCCTAGAAGATAATGTAGGAAAACATCTTCAAGACCTTGTATTAGGAGGCCACTTCCTAGACTTTACACCCAAAGCACAAGCAACAAAAGAGAAAATAGATAAATGGGAACTCCTCAAGCTTAGAAGTTTCTGCACCTCAAAGGAATTTCTCAAAAAGATGAAGAGGCAGCCAACTCAATGGGAAAAAATTTTTGGAAACCATGTATCTGACAAAAGACTGATATCTTGCATATACAAAGAAATCCTACAACTCAATGACAATAGTACAGACAGCCCAATTATAAAATGGGCAAAAGATATGAAAAGACAGTTCTCTGAAGAGGAAATACAAATGGCCAAGAAACACATGAAAAAATGTTCAGCTTCACTAGCTATTAGAGAGATGCAAATTAAAACCACAATGAGATACCATCTAACACCGGTTAGAATGGCTGCCATTAAACAAACAGGAAACTACAAATGCTGGAGGGGATGTGGAGAAATTGGAAGTCTTATTCATTGTTGGTAGGACTGTATAATGGTTCAGCCACTCTGGAAGTCAGTCTGGCAGTTCCTTAGAAAACTAGATATAGAGCTACCATTCAATCCAGTGATTGCACTTCTCGGTATATACCCGGAAGATCGGAAAGCAGTGACACGAACAGATATCTGCACGCCAGTGTTCATAGCAGCATTATTCACAATTGCCAAGAGATGGAAACAACCCAAATGTCCTTCAACAGATGAGTGGATAAATAAAATGTGGTATATACACACGATGGAATACTACGCGGCAGTAAGAAGGAACGATCTCGTGAAACATATGACAACATGGATGAACCTTGAAGACATAATGCTGAGTGAAATAAGCCAGGCACAAAAAGAGAAATATTATATGCTACCACTAATGTGAACTTTCAAAAATGTAGAACAAATGGTTTATAATGTAGAATGTAGGGGAACTAGCATTAGAGAGCAATTAAGGAAGGGGGAACAATATTCCAAGAAGAACAGATAAGCTATTTAACGTTCTGGGGATGCCCAGAAATGACTATGGTCTGTTAATTTCTGATGGATATAGTAGGAACAAGTTCACAGAAAGGTTGCTATATTATGTAACTTTCTTGGGGTAAAGTAGGAACATGTTGGAAGTTAAGCAGTTATTTTAGGTTAGTTGTCTTTTTCTTACTCCCTTGTTATGGTCTCTTTGAAATGTTCTTTTATTGTATGTTTGTTTTCTTTTTAACTTTTTTTTTCATACAGTTGATTTAAAAAAGAAGGGAAAGTTAAAAAAAAAAAAAAGAAAGAAAGAAAAACAAGGAAAAAAAATGATGTAGTGCCCCCTTGAGGAGCCTGTGGAGAATGCAGGGGTATTCGCCTACCCCACCTCCATGGTTGCTAACATGACCACAGACATAGCGGACTGGTGGTTTGATGGGTTGAGCCCTCCACCATAAGTTTTACCCTTGGGAAGACGGTTGCTGCAAAGGAGAGGCTAGGCCTGCCTATATTTGTGCCTAAGAGTCTCCTCCTGAATGCCTCTTTGTTGCTCAGATGCGGCCCTCTCTCTCTGGCTAAGCCAACTTGAAAGGTGAAATCACTGCCCTCCCCACTACGTGGGATCAGACACCCAGGGGAGTGAATCTCCCTGGCAACGTGGAATATGACTCCCGGGGAGGAATGTAGACCCGGCATCGTGGGACGGAGAACATCTTCTTGACCAAAAGGGGGATGTGAAAGGAAATGAAATAAGCTTCAGTGGCAGAGAGATTCCAAAACGAGTTGAGAGGTCACTCTGGTGGGCACTCTTACGCACACCTTAGACAACCCTTTATAGGTTCTAAAGAATTGGGGTAGCTGGTGGTGGATACCTGAAACTATCAAACTACAACCCAGAACCCATGAATCTCGAAGACAGTTGTATAAAAATGTAGCTTATGAGGGGTGACAATGGGATTGGGAAAGCCCTAAGGACCACACTCCACTTTGTCTAGTTTATGGATGGATGAGTAGAAAAATAGGGGAAGGAAACAAACAAACAAACAGACAAAGGTACCCAGTGTTCTTTTTTACTTCAATTGCTCTTTTTCACTCTAATTATTATTCTTGTTATTTTTGTGTGTGTGCTAATGAAGGTGTCAGGGATTGATTTAGGTTGTGAATGTACAACTATGTAATGGTACTGTAAACAATCGAAAGTACGATTTGTTTTGTATGACTGCGTGGTATGTGAATATATCTCAATAAAATGATGATTAAAAAAAAAAAGTTTCTATGCTTTCCCTATTTCTAAAATCCCATCCCTTAATTTTCATTATTCTTTTTGATGAAGTACATCATTTCATATGGTTCTGTACTTCATTACATCTTTTTATTTGTATATACTAAAATCTCTTTATTTTGCCACACTCTTAAATTATAGCTTAGCCAGGTTTATATTTCCAAGGTGACCATTATATCCCTTTAGCACCTTAAAATCATTACTCCATCACCTTCTGGCATCTATTATTGCTGAACAGAAGTTTGTCAAATTAGTTGTTTATTTTTTTTCTTAGGTAATTTGCCTTTTTCTGTATTAGTTCCAAAGAATCTTGCTTTTCCCATGATGTTATACAGTTTCACTTTGATCTTCCAGTTGTAGATTTGTTTTTTCTTTTCCATCATCAGTTCATGGGACAATTTCAATGTGTAAGTTTTTTTAATTACAAAGACACAGAAGACTAATATTCTTTGTCAGTTCTGAAAAAATCAGACCTATTATCTCTTCAAATATTAATTCTTCAGTTCCTTACTTTTTGGAACTAACATTATTCATATGGTGGAGCTTCTCAATTTATCCCCCATTTATTTTAACAGCTCTTTCATATGTTTCACTATTTTATCTCTTTGGGTTATGTTGTAGGTTTATTTATTAAATTAATCTCCCAATTCATTAATTCTCTACTTGATTATGCTCAGTTTAAAATTTATTTCATCTATTGGATTTATAATTTTTTATTGATTATATTTTTCAATATATAAAATATCTAAGTAGTTCTTTTTGGTAATCTCATAATTGAATCCTTTCTCCTGATATTTATTTCATAATTTCTTATTCTTCTTTTATTTAATTGAACTTCTGTGGTAGACAGTATAATGGTCCCCCAAAGGTGTTCCTGTCCTAATGCCCAGAACCTGTGACTATATCCCCGTGAGTGGGAAAGGGACTTTGCAGGTGTGATTAAGTTAAGGCTCTGCAATGGGGAGATTTTCCAGGATTATCTGGATGGGCCCAATGTAATCACAAGGTGCTCATAGGAGGGAGGCAGGAGGACCAGAGTCTTAGAAGGGGATGCAGCCCTCAGAGTGCAAAGCTCAGAGTGATGTGATTGCTGGATTTGGGCAAGCTGGAAAAGGTAAGGGAATAAATTCTCTAGAGCATCCAGAAATAAAAAATCCTGCTGGCATCTTGATTTTAGCCTAGTGAAACCCATTTTAGATTTGTAACCTGAAAAACTATTAAAAAAATTAATTCATGTTGTTTTAAGCCACTAAATTTGCAGTCATGTGTTATGGCAGCAAGAGGAAACCAATACAGCATCCTAGACTATAAAGTCTGACTGAGAATATTCTCTGAAATTATTTTTATCTTGAATGAATTCTATTTTGATTTTTTATTTTATTGGATGTCATCCTCAGAGTTGGAATTCTTCACATGGGTTGAAATTTGAGTTTGCAATTGCATTTTGAATGAAATGGCTTTATATTGGTTTTTTTTTAATTTTTCTCCCATGTACATCTTCTTGTGTAGTAGGTTTGAATTGTAGGCCCAGGATGTAGAGCAGCGATTTGGAGCATTTACCCTAAAATGCCACTTAGGATATTACGGATACATTCACTGAGTTGTTCACTTGCTGATTCAGTTTCTAGTTCTGACGTTGTGATTTCCTACCTCCCTAGGCCAGCAACCATGGTGCAGGCCAAGTCAGCAACCTCGTTTTGTGAGCAGAAGACACTGGCTTCAAGCAGTAAGCTTGCACTCAATCCCCCTTCCCCATCAAGGACTCCAAATTCCCACCACCCTATAGAAACAAACTCCCAGCATACCCATGAGTTCCACCTGCTTGCTAATCTTACATTTCTGTTTTCTTTCTCTGCTTAGAAATGTCTATCAACCTATGTCTCTTGGATTTTCACATTTTCATATTTCATCTATCATAGCCATTAAAGAGAGCAGAGGTACTTTAAAGTTCAAATTTACTGTGACATCTTAACTGGAAGTCTCCTTTCTGCCTTTAACTCATTTCAATCAAGATTATCAGGCCACTTCTCCATGGAAATTTCTTTTTCAGGTTACCAGAAATCTTTGAATCACCCAAGCCAATAGTTTTCAGTCTCAGCCATCTCTAAGCATCAGCATTTCACTCTGCTTTGTAAAACACTTCTCTCACTTGGATTCTTGAGAAACACAAATCCTAATCCCTGCCTCCCCCCACACCCTACAAACCCCTCCACCACCACCACCCAGGGCAGCTCTTTTTCAGTCTCTTTTGCTGAGAGTCCCTAAGCTCAGTCTTGGGAGCTATTTCTGTTTTCTTTTCAATCCTTTTCTATATGATGCCACAACTTTAAATTTCATCTATAGGTTAAACACTCCCCAAATTCTATTTCCAACCTTGCCCTCTCTCTAGAACTCAGACAAGTCTATCAAATTGTCCACTTGAGATTTCCACATTGGTTTCTAATAAAAATCTCAAATTTACAATGTCTAAAACAGAGCCATTATTCTAGCCTTTATTTTTGTTTCTTTTTCTGTAGTATAGTTGCCTTTCTCATTTGTAATAGTGTTTATGTCTTCTCTCTTTTCTCCTTAATCAGTCTTCCCAGTAGTTTATCTATCAACTTTGATAATGCCTATTTTCTTTGTTTATATTTCATTGATGTTTCACTATTATTCTTAGCATTTTTTTCCTGTTACTATTTTTTAGGATTAATTTGATGGTTCCTGTGGTAGGCAGGATGGTCCCCCAAAGACATCCACGTCTAGTCCCTGAAACCTGTATGTTATGTGACATGATAAAAGGGACTTTCAGATGTAATTAAATCTACTGACCTTAAAATAGGGAGATTATCCTAATGTTATCTGGGTCTAATCACATAATCTCTTTAAAGTCAGGAACTTCTGAGAGTCAGAGAGATGTGAGGGAAGAGGAGGGCAGAGACATATGAAGCATGAGAAGGACTTGACCTGCCGTGGCTGGCTCTGAAGGTGGAGAGGGAAGTGCTTTGAGGAAGGCAAGCAGCCTTAAGGAACTGAGAAATGTTCTGTTCTGACAGTCAGCAAGGAAACAGAAACGTCTCTCTTACAACCATGCAGGACTGAATTCTGCAACAACCCAAATGATCTTCGCTGGGAAGTAGATTCCTCTCCAGATCCTCCAGAAAGCCCGTACTTTGATTTTGACCTCTGAGACTTTAAGTAGAGGACCCAACTGAGAAACTCTGTTCCTGACCTTCTGACATAGGGAGCTGTGAAATAATAAATTTGTACTGTTTTAGGCTGCTGTTTCTTGTAATTTGTTACTGCAGAAGTAGAAAATGAACACAAATCCTATTCTAAGGTCTTATCTATTCTTAACTTCTTTATTTCTTGAAAGGGACAGTATTTGAGGATCTACATTTCCCCCTGAATTTTTACTGCTTCCCAGTTACTGCTATGTAGAGCTTTCATTTCTTCTTTAATCAGTAGTAGGGTGTGTTATTTATGTTTAATTTAAAAATTTTCTGAGACTTTTGCATTTTCTGTTCTGTTAACTTTTAACTTAATTGAGTTGTGGTCAAACATCATCATCTAGTTCCGTGTTGACCAATAAAACTTTCTCCAGTGATGGAATTGTTCTGTATATGTGCTGTCCAATTCAGTAGCTGCTATCCATATGTGGGTAATAAGTACTTGAAATGTAGCTTTAACTCAAATAAATTTGAATTTAAATACTCACATGTAACTGGTGGACACAATGTTGGAGAACTGGAGAGATGATATCTATTCTTTGGCATGTGCTGAAGCCTTCTTCATGGCCTATGAAAGGTTAGCTTTTTAAAATGTTTCATATGCTCAAGAAATATGCATTTCCTAATTGTTGGATGCAATGCTTTTTATTGTTAAGGAGATCACCCACAAAGATTATCTATACAAAATATGAATAAAAAAACTAGCTACATAATCATCTTCATAAAATTAGCAACAGTAAAATTATCAAACATTGGCAAACAAAATATCCATGTTAAAATATCCTGCTTCTATAGAGGTGTCATCAAATTATATACAATTCCTAGAATGAAGTCTACAAAAACAGTGTGGGCTTAGGACATTCACACATAAGGAGAAAGCCTTTCTGTATTTAAGTTATTCTAATAATGCTTAGAGCAGGTAGTATGTCTTGCTCTGTTGACCTTTAGTAACTAGAAAAGAGGATTTCCTGTTAAAAATGACTGAATATGTTCCTCTGTGTTTCCTCCCGACATCCCATGAAAATGGCAGCAAAGGATCTTTGAGAGACAGAAATTCACAAAATAGAAGAGACAGAGATAGAGAGAAGCAGTGAGAAGAAAGAGAGAGAATGGGAAAGAATAGAGGATAAATAAGAGGTAGCTTCATCAACAGACCAAAGGAGGCTTAGCCCTAAGCTTGTGCCGGTAGTGGGGCTGGGGTATGAGAGCCACGAAGAACCAAGATGACTCATGGAACAGAACACCTCGCCCCCCCCCCCCCCAGACACACACATGAACACACACTCCTGCAGATGCTCACAAATTTATGGCATCAGAAACTTCTTAAGTCAAATGCCAGGTGGAACCAGATAATAAACAAACTAGAGAACTTAGTTGAAAGTTTCATTAAGGGGCAGTGAGAACTGTGGATCTCCTCACCCTTCTGCAAGGCTAAATGACAAGCTTCTTACCCACCCTGGAAGAAGCTTGGATGTTTACTCTCTTGAGAGCTTAAGTAAAAAAAAAAGTTGGGGCCTTGAGGATATGAGGCACAAGGAAGGCTAGGAATGATGTGCCAATCCCGAAAAGAAGGAGACTAAGTGAAAATCTGCCAGCTGAAAAGTGAGTCCTCAGCTTCCTTTCCCTGTTCAACTCCCAAGCCTGGGACGTCAGCTTTATACCCTACCTCTGAGCAAGAGGTTAAAGGATTCCTCTCCAGGGAAACTAATCTGTGCAACAGGAAAAAGAAAAACTACAGGACCAAGCCATTGACCATGACTCCACAAATAAATGGGCAGGTCTCTGCCTAATGACTTTAGAATAAAGTGCTTCAGTTGCAAGCCTACTGTTCTACCCCACAACTCTACTACACCCTCAAATAAAAACATAGAGTAAATTTCCAGGCACCAGTTTAATGTATGTTTCTTACATGACTGGAAAACCAGGAATCAGCAGGCATTTGCGAAAGCATTCAACATGGAGATCAGAGCTCAAAATCAATAAAAACAAAGAAAGGAACACAGAAGGAAAAAAAAATGCAATGAATAGAGGAAACTTAAGAAAAATTCATTAATATCCTCAGGTGATAAAGGAAAAATATTGTTTCCATTATAATGCAGGTCAATTCCGTAAAAAGAAAACCGTGGAGGACAGAAAGAAATCTTAGCAATAAAAGTTAAAATAGTAAAAATAAAAAATATAATAGACATTTAAAAATAAGTTAAGAAAGCAGGACATAAAGAAAAAAGAGAATTTCATTAGGAGAAACAAAAGTAAACGTATGTTTAGTATCTCTGTCTATTAAGGATATTATAATGAGTGTATATATACAACACTGTAGCAATAAACAACACATACATGCACACAGAGAAAGGGCACATAGTGAACTAAAGGCCAAACTCTGGGTAATAATTACAATAGAAAAATAACTAACTCATTCATTAGTTATGCTCTGAACACATTTAAATATTAAAAGCCAATTTTACAAGAATTTTTCTTTTTCTTCAGTGACCTTTATTGGATATTGTCATTTATTTAACAATGCAATTAACAGAACTAAGGAGGAAGTTACAGTAAAGATAAATGAGGTATCAGTGAAGTAAGTGCTCCAATGTGGCTTCATCATTAAAGACCACAAGCCAATGAGCTGTGTGAAAGTTTACAATTGACGCTTTTCTAGGCATTAAATTTGTGTCTGATATAAACATCCTATTTGTAACATGATTGCTGAAGACTCAATGAGCCATTTGAATAGCAAACAATTAATACATTACTTCCTGTCCTGTTTTATTCATGTAGTATTTGTAGAAAAAAGCTCCAAAGTTCTTTTAAATAATTAAGTTGCTTTTTTGCTATATTCTCCACCAATACAGAAAACGGCTGAAAATAATTCATCTTGAAGTTGATGATTGTGTCTTACAGGAACATTACTAGCTTGTAATTTTTTTAAATGATGTTTCAATTAAATTCAAATGGTAAATGGAGGCTATTTTATCAGTATAGGGCAAAAATACTCTACAACTACAATTTCTCACACTATTTTATCAAATTTATTTCCTTCCAAGAATCCCATCAGTTATTTCAAAGATAAGATTCTTAAAAATTCAGGTAACATTCTTGGAACAAAGTTTCTTTTGAGAATCAGCTTCTCATTAGCAAACATGGCAGATACTGAGTCAAGTCCTGGAGGGCAGGTAAGCCGTCCGAGTCATCATCCATCATCTCACAGGTGAGGCCCACGGTGGAGGTTCAACGAGTTCCAGTGAAATGATTAAGACTGGTGTTCTTGTAATACAGAATGGTATAATGGTACAAGCCACTGGGGATTAGGAGGCTCATCTGAAATTTCTCATAGACTTGAATTCTATACAGACCTTCAGAGCGGATAACAGCAATCACTTACATCTAACCTCCTAAAGAAACTTTTCCCTCAAATCATCCTGTAACTTTCCATTATTTTTTCAATAGCCTTTTATTATCATTTTGGTTCTATCTAAGATCTTTCCAGGGATGTTGTGAAAACTAAACTCATTCATTTGTCTATTAATTAACTAATTCAAAAATATTATTGAGAACTTTTCTGTACCAGGCACTGTTTTAGGTGCTTGGAATATGGCAGAGACCAAAGCAAACTAAATCACCACCTACTTGGTGCTTACATTGAGGGGTTGGGGATAAGAGTACAAATGGATCCCATATTCCATTTGTCTAGATATTTAAAACTTATATGTGTATATATATATACACACACACACATATATAAAATATATACAACATATATAAATATAAGTTTTATATATATAAAACTTTTATATATATGATATATAAAACTTATATATAAGATATATAAAACTTACACATAGCAAATTAAATAGCTGAATAAAATGTGTTTCATCCTTTTATCTAAAAAAAAAAAAACTGACTTTAGGACAACCAGGCTTACATTTAGAATTCTGAAAGTCCTTGGAGTACCCCACTAGAACATTGCAGTCCAAGGAGGAGAGCCAGCCCCACCCCGGGCTCCCTGAAGCCCACTCCTCCTCACTCCTTTTATCCCCTCTTCCTTCTGCCCTACACAGATCTTCCTGCACACATGTGCACACCCCTGTAAGCCTGTTCAAGCTCTGTCTTTAAGCATAGGGGTGCGCTTGGGAAGAGGCCCATGCAAACTCTGGAAGAAAGCTCAGAGTCACTTGAGCAAGGAATTCCAAGGTCTCTGTATCCAGAAAATGATCTAAAAAGAGGGCTTAGTTCTTGATCCCCCAGAGATCACATTTCAGGCCTTTTCCTATAACTCCAGTGTTGCAGAGCCTGGCTGAGAGTACCATAGGGACAGACAAATTAATAAAGAGGAGTTCTCCACTCTAAGGAATCTTCTTAGCAATCTTGTAGACTTTGTCTTTTTCTTCCCTGCCAGTGAAACCATCCTGAATCTGGGGTTTTCTTTGGATATTTTCTTTGGCTATTTCTTTGGGATATTTTTCACTATGAGTTCAATTTCTTTAATAGAGATCTATTCAGATTACTTCCTCTTGGTGAGTTCTGGTGGTTTGTGGCTTTCAAGGAATTACTCCATTTCATCTAAGCTGTCAAATTTATAAGTTTAGACTTGTTTGTAATTTTTCCTAAAATCCTTTTGCTTTCTGTGGGGTCTCTAAAGGTATCTCTTTTCATCACTGAAAAAGGTATATTGTGTATTCTGTTTTTTGCCTTGTCATTCTGGGAAGAGGTATAATTTTATTGCTCTTGTCAAAAGATAAGATTTTGGTTTCATTGATTTTATCCATTATTGTTTTTAATTTAATTGTCTTTTAGTCTTATCTTTATTATTGCTTTCCTTCTACATACTTTATTTTATTTTCCTTTTTCTGGATTCTTAAGGTAGAAGCTTAGATTGTAACTTTGATAATCTTCTTCTTTTCTAATATAAGCATGTAATGATATAAATTTCCCTGTTATCACTGCTTTAGGTGCATCTCACCCGTTTTGAAATTTTGTATTTTCATTTTTGTTCTGTTCAAAATATTTTATAATTTACCTGAAGACTTCTCTTTGACCCATGGATTATATAGAAATGTGTTGTTTAATTTCTAAGTATTCAGATATTGTCCAGTTAACTTTCTGTTATTTATTTCTTAACTTCTATTAAAGTTAGAGAACAAAATTTGTAAGATTTCACTCTTTGAAATTTTTAAAATTTGTTTTAAGTTGCAGATGTGGTATGTCTTGGTCAGTGTCTCCTTTGCATTTGAAAAGAATGTGCATTATGCTCTTATTGCATGAAATGTTCTACAGATCTCAATTAGTTCCAATTGGTTTAAAGTATTGTGCAGTTCAATTCCTTGCTGATTTTCTGTCTACTTTTTCTATCAATTATTTAGAGAGTAGTGTGAAAGTCATCTGTGAATTGAATTGGATCTGCCTATTTTTCCTTTCAGTTCTACCAGTTTTTCCTTCATATGTTTTGAAGCACTCTTGTTGGGGGTATATACATTTAGAAATATTATGTCTTCTTGATGATTGACCCTTTTCTCATTATGTAATATACTCTTTGTTTCTGTTAACTTTTCTTGCTCTAAAGTCTCATTGTCTGATATTAATATAGCTTTTCCATCTTTTTTATAATTGGTATGCATGGTAAATATTTCTTCATCCTTTTACTTTTAAGCTACCTACATCGTTATACTTGAAGTAGGTTTCTTGCAGACAGGGTAGCTTTGGGAAGAGATCTTAATGCTGGAGTAATTGGTAAGTTCTTATATACCAGGCACTTTCTAGGTGCTGGGGATGAGGAATGGAAATTACAATTTTTTCATGGAGTTAAAAGAGATTAAAATGTATTTGTTAGTTTGGTACATGAAATTTGTATTCTGAAGTCAACTGTAACTCCTTAGAGTTATAATATATTGATAATATATCTGCCTCACCTGGAAGGCAAGACTGATGACCTGCCCAGGGCAGTTTCTTTTTGGGGATACAACCACAAAAGAGACCAGGGCACAGATGCTAGCATTAGAAAAAAATAATTTCAACATTGATTATGAATTTTTTTTTCTTACTGAATCTGTCAGCCCAGAAGTTTTCTGTGGAGACCAAATCCTCTCTAAAGAGCTTTTCTTCCAATCAACTTAGCCTTTATTCCATTCTGACCATCAGTTTCCTTACTATGTGTCAATTTCCAAAATTATAGCTTGTTGCTTGATTGCAGCTTAGAGGGTTGTTTCCTATCTCTTTAACACAGTCTCCAAATCACCATGTAGTAAAGGCTATTGTGGAGGTTCCTGCAGATGGCTAATTTCTTAGGGAAACTTGCCTTAGTTTTCACATGGTGACATTTCCATGTTCTTACCCTGGACACCAGGATCCATATGGTCAGTGAGAGGAAAGAAATTGGTGTGCACTACATTATATCCAGGCCACAGCTCTCTAAGATCAGAGAGGTAACAGAGATAAGTAAGGTAGACTGAACCCCAAAAGGAGAGCCCAGAAGTAAGTGACCAGGCTGAGGCCTAGGGAGGACTGATTTCAGAGGACCAGTGATGAGTTAAAGAGGAGGAGGGATGCTCTTGGAGGATGCAGAACATGGTGGCAGGGATGTGCCTCTGACTCACATAAAGGTCCAAATTCAGGTAACCTTGGTCAAAAAAACTAATAGGATTTTCAGCATTGGGGTTAATTGGAGAAATCTGGATATCCAACTTTTCAAGAAACTCAGATCTCATCAACTAAGGACAGAGATTCAGAGATATGAAAATCCATCACTAGACTGAGTATATGTTGCAAGTTGGATTCACTAGGAAGAAGACTCTGAGATCACGATTAGCACACAGGAATTTTATTAAGGATATTGCTGGGATGGAAAGGAAACAGAATCAAACAGAGGGAAAAATTGGCTTGTGAGGCACTTTCACAAAGTCCTCAGCTGACATACTGGGGAGTCCTGAAGGTGAATTAGCCCTTCTGTGGTGTTTCAAGTTGTGGCCTTTTTAGTCTTGCTTCAACCAGTCATTAGATACCATGTGGCTCAAGAAGGAGGAATAAACTTGGGCAAGCCAAGTCTCTTTAGTTGAGGTACTTCCCAAACAAGATGAACAGTTAAGCACTGTCCTCTAGCAGAGCTTCGAAGATTTAGAGAAATAAGTACTTCAGTCTTTACGGAGAACATGAGCAGAGCATCACAGCATCTGCTACAATCCACACGTTGCAAAACTCAGTATTACTTTTCAAATAATTCTTCAAATACAGTTCTTCAAATAAGCAGCCACTAAAGGATTCCAGTGGGTCTCTCTTCCTAAGGGAAACTTAGAAAGTTAGAGGAATAAGTATATCCCTTGTTGTTACAGCTGGTCTTGAACTCACAACACATGTTATTATCTCCTGCCTCTACTCTCCATTTTGGATTCCCTTTACCCTCAGCTACCACCAATGCTTGACCTTGTGGTGTTCCTGATGGCAGGATCCAGAGCCATATCTCTGAAATATCTGATTCCCCCGTCACAACAGTCTCTTCAGGCCAAAACTGCTGCCCTTGTCCATTTGCCATGAAAATTGGGCAAAGGCATACCAAGAGGTGCTTGAGTGCATCACCTGGTACCAGACATACAGCACAGGATAGGTCTGAGAATCACTTCCACGGGGAACGGTGCAGAGAAGTCCTAACCGAGGTGCAGGTGCCGATGGATGGATGTCGGCAGATGCTACTCAGAGGCAGTCTGCCATGCAGGCTCCTCAGCTCAACTTCCTCAAGGGGAATCCATAAACAACTAAAAGTGCTTTCTCTGATTCCACTGATCAGCTTGCTTGAGGACAGAATGCCCAGACTGCCCTTTCTGCAGGCTGCCAGCTAATCAGTTTATCCACAGTATTTTTTTTTTAAAGTGTGAACAAAATTCACTGTACCCTGATTGCCTGAAGTTTTTCTTTTCTCCTCCCTCTTCTTTGTCTCTTAGGAATCTTGTTTTTCTCTTTGTTTCTTAACTGAAACCACAACTGAACTCCTCAAATGTGAGTAAATAATTTATAGGCAAATAACTGAACAGCATGCCAAATAACTCTAAAAGTATCTGAATTATTCTTTGATAGTACCTAACACAGAGTAGAATGGTATGGGCAGTACACTTTTAATGCATTAAAGACAAGCTGCCGACTTCAAGGAAATATATTTTAGTAAGTGTGTTGTTTGGGTTTTGTTTTTTTCTCCCAACATCTCTGAAGATGTTCCAAATAGGAAATTTGGTTTGGGGGAAAAAAAAGAAACCTGACCTAAATCTCTCTCCAATTTGTAATTTTTGTAACCCATCAAGATTTTGTCCACCATTATATTTCATACTGCTAGAAGAGGTACTACAATAGAATGGAAAGAACACGAATTTAGAGTTTAAACCCTGGCTGTTTCAATTACGTAACCCTAGGCAAGGTACATACTCCATCTCCCACCACAAGCCTCTGTTTTCTCTTCCATTAAATGGGTATAAGAATGTATAATTTCATAAAATTATTTTGAGGATAAATTGAAATAAGCAATATAAACTCTTTGAGAATATGGTCAAGACAATAAAGTTTGTCCTCTGTCTTTGGCAGGGTGTTTTCATCTGTTAAACCAGACAGCTTATTCAAGTTCCTCAGAAAGATTCAGGTGGATAGCCTTTGTGAATTGTATGTGATGTGCTGTATAACTCCAAGGTCTAAAGCGGCAAGCTCAGGTGAAATGAATCCATATAAATGGAGAATCACCACAGCTTACATGATCATACAAAAGAAAAGATGGGAGGAAGTCAGTGGTGTGGTGTTGCCATGACACCAGCCATCTCCACATTCTGTTTAATAGGCCAAGAAAGCAGAAGAGCTGTAAATGCACCTTTTAAATTAAAATGCTGAAGTGTTGGAAAGGAGGTCAGGGCCCTGTCCTTTACCTCATTACTTAAAATTAGATCTTTAAACACCCTATCAATAGATCTCTGGCAGTAGTTTAGTAGTATTAGTAATGTTGAAAGTCTTTAAGTATCTGTAATTATTTGAATGTTCCTTTAAAATTCAATTAAGGGCTTGGTTATTAAGTTGACTCTTTGAAAGCAATTATTTTTGAGTCAAGTAGATAGTACTAGGGAATAACAGAAACAGATTTAGCAAGAATGCTTTATAGCTAAAAATTTAAAGAAAACAAAGAGGATGAGAATTTTAAAGCTCAAAGACTTTTAACAATGTTCTTAGTCTAGTACCATTATTTTATGGATGAAGAAACTGACTCCCTGAACAGTTAAATGACTTACACACCATCACATAAAGTGAAAGCTGGCTCAGAGGTTTCCCAATAGCTATTTGAATGGTCAGTAGAAAAGACCAAGCAAATAAATTAGGTTTAGAGGTTAGCCATCGAGATCTTTTTCCTCTTGCATACCTTATTTCCATGCCCCCAATAGCTAAATACTGAAAATTCATGTTTGAATAATTAATCAAAATTGCTTTCATCTTTATATTATGGGTGCATTTTTAAATGCTGGCTATGCTTTCATTTGAGGGCTGGTCAGTCCCATTGATTATGATGTCAGTGACTTCAAGGAACTTTATAAAGTGAAGTGTGTGGGACATCCAGGAGGCTACCAAGTGGCCAAAGAATAGGTTCTATTGCAGTGAAGCTGGCATCTTTTTTTCCATATGGATTGGGCACACTATCCCACTAGTATAAAAATGAGAAAACTGGGATAACCACCATGCCCTGACAGAAGTCTAACAAAAGAAAGTAAATACATTTATCCACAGTCTATTGTGTACGAAAGAGGCTCAGAGAGAAGCCTACGGGCTGTTTCAGGCAGAATCTTGTGGAGCATGTGTGCGCTTTGATGCTCAACAATGCTTAGGGTTGGTCCTTAGCTCTGAGGTTGCAAAACTTAGATTGGCTCCTCATCCAGGGTGCTGAGGCTCTGAGGAAACAATTCTCATCAATTAAATGGATAATAAATAGATTTTAAAACCAAATAAGTGTTTAAAAATTAGCTGACATGCCATAACAATTTTAAAAAACTTCTTTAGAAGATATTACCTTAGCAAGCAGAATTCATATTTTTTATATTAACAAATATCTATATATCCATACCGAAATTTTTAAAAAATTAACATTTTGCCACATTGGCTTTAGATCTCTCTATATATATCTCTTTATTTTTTTAAAAAATAGTTAAACATTTATATAAACTGAAAAAGAAATATCTAAAGTCACACATCTCTATCTCTTCTCCAGCCTTTCCTCCCTATACTTAACCACTATATTGAAGTTGCTATATATCATGCTCATGTCTGTTTTTGCATCTCTACAAAATGGTATACTAATACAGGTATCATTTAACAGCTTTCTTTTCTCCCTCAACTTCAAGTTTAGAGATTTACGCATGTTGATACAAAAAGATCTAATTAATTTATTTCTCAATTTGAATTAACTTTACAAGAGACAATGGAGTTATTTTCCACTTTTTTTACTATCATAAACACTTCTGGAATTAATGTTCTTGCTCTTCTTTCTTGAGTACACTTTTTCTTGTGCACATGTGTAAGAGTTTTTCAGGAATTGCACTAAGAAATGCTATTGCTCAGTTTAAAAATCTTCAATTTTATTAAATATGCCCAATTGTCCACTATAGTAGTGGTACCGATTTACACTTTCAAAGTATGTGTTATTATTTCCCTATCAATACATGATGTGGTAGACTAAATAATGCCTCCTCATAGATGTCTATATCCTAATCCCCAAACCAGTGAATATGTTACCATGAGGGAAAGGAGATGTTACCATATGGCAAAAGGGACTTTGCAGATGTGACTAAGGAGCTTGACATGCCATAGCCAGTTGGGCCCAATGTAATCACAAAGATCCTTCTAATAGGAAGTCCGGAGAAACAGAGTCAGAGAAGGAGACGTGAGGATGAAAACAGTGGTCAGAGAATCAAAGAGAGACCTGAAAATGTTATGCCACTGGCTTTGAAGATGTAGGTGGCCTCCAAAAGTTGAAATATCCAAGGAATCATTGTCCTTTGGAGCCTCCAGAAAGAATCAGCCTTACTGATACCTTGGCTTTAATCTAGTAGAGACTGATTTTAGACCTTGACATCCAGAAGAGTAAAATAATAGATTTGCATTGTTTTAAGCCACTAAGTTTGTGGTAATCTGTTACAGCAGAAATAGAAATCTGATACCCATGATGTTATAAGTATTTTTTGTATCTCATTATGATTTGCATATATTTACCTTCTTACTGGTGAGTTTGAACCTCTTTTCACATGGATATTGGTTAATTTGGTTTCTTCCTCTATAAATTGTGCAAATTGTTATGCTGATGATTATTTTCTTAATGATTTGAAGTAATTCCTTATACTAGAGTTTCTCAAACCCAGCACTGTTGACATTTTGGGCTGGATAATTATTTGTTGTGTAGGTTATCCGTACATTAAAGAAAATTTAGCTGCATATCTTGGCCTCTATCAACTAGCTGACAGTAACACACACACACACTCACAAACACAGTTGTAATGACCAAAATGTCTCCGAACATTGCAAAATGTCCCACTCCCAATTGAGAACCATTGCTTTTATTAATTTTTACTGAATTCTATATATGCTAATCTATGGTCAGTTATAGGAGTTGAAAAAATATTTTTCTAAGACTTTGGTTTGGTAGATATTTCATGTTTTAAATATTAGTACAGACATTTTATCAATCAGTCATTTTATAGCTTTTCTTCCTTATCTTGTTATGAAGTGTTCCTGTGGTCCTCATATTGTAGCATGCAGAAGACCCACGTGGGGGGCTTGTTAAAACAAGGATAACTGGACCCCACATCCAGAGTTTCTGATTCAACATTGTCTGGCATGGGAGCCAAGAATTTGACTTTCTAAAGAATTCCCAGAGGATGTTGATACTGCTGGTCTACGCACCAGACTTGATAACATCAGTCATCACGAAGATACTTTCCTTTATTCTTTGCAAAGTTTTTATAGTTTTCATTTTCCACATTTAGGTCTTTAATTCATCTAGATATTCCTTTTGTGTATGGTATTAGGCAGATATTTTTAGTTTTATTTTCTTTTTCTCCATATATATGGACAGTTCCTCCTTTTCTTGAGTTGTCCATTCTTTTTATTATATTTGGTTATGGTAGATTTTTAGCTACTAGGTTACATTTTTAAGTGAACTTTTAAATTTTAGAATAGTTTTAGATTTAGAGAAAAGTTCTGACAATAGCAGAGAGTCCCTATATACTCCATTCCTCTCTTCCCCTATTGTAAACTTCTTACATTAGTATGGTATACTTGTTAAAATTACCGAAACAACATTGATACAATATCATTAACTAAAGTCCGCAGTTTATTGAGATTTCCTTAGTTTTTGCCTAATGTCTTTTTTTTTCTGCTCCAGGTTCCATTACAGGATACCATATTACATTTAGTTGCCATGTCTCCTTAGATTCCCTTTGGCTGTGACAACTTCTCAGACTTTTCTTGTTTTTAAGGAGTTTGGCAGTTTTGAGGAATGCTTATCAGGTATTTTGTAGAATGTCCCTCCGTTGGGATTTGTCTGCTATTTTTTTTTCTCAAGGTTTGACTAGAGTTATGGCTTTGGGGCAGGAAGGCCATATCAAGGATATATATTATCAATATTATATCACTGTAGATGTTAATCTTAATTACCTGGCTTAATAGGTCAGATTTATCCACAGTGAAGTCACTCTTTCCCCTCCCCCCTGCTTTCCATACGGTACTTTTGGGAATGTGGATCCCACACTTAGAGTGGGGAGTTAAGCTCCACTTCCTTGAGGGAGGCATATCTACCGAAATTATTTGGAATTCTTCTTCAGAAGAGATTGTTCTCCTCTATTTGTTTATTTAATCAGTATTTAGTACAGACTCATGAATCTTTATTTTATACTTTGGATTTTAATCTAATACTATTTTATTTTGTTGCTAAAATTATCTCAGCTTAGGGGAAAGAGTGACTTCACTGTGGATAAATCTGACCTATCAAGCCAGGTAATTAAGATTAACATCTACAGTGATATAATATTGACAATATATACCCTTGATATGCTCTTCCTGCCCCAAAGCCATAACTCTAGTCAAACCTTGAGTTTGACCTTCATACTTTCTGGCACTATAGGATGCTCCAGGTTCATCTTGTCTTTCCTTGCCCAGATCTAGCATGAACCATTCCTCCAAGGAGCCCTGGTTCCTTTTATGTGAGAATAGTATTAGAAACGGAGAGCTGGGATCTGGATGTGTTCATTGCTACTGTAGTGTCATTGCTTCTAGGCCCTCTCAGGAGACAGAGCAAGGAAATATGCAAGTGTATGTGAACCTGTGAATAGACATGTATCTATAAATATTTTGCTGTCTCCATCTGTAATATTAAACTAACGTGTTCATACTGATGTCTCCAACTTTATTTTGATTTGCTCAGTTTTCTTTTATGAACTTCTTGATTTGGAGACTTACTGAATAAATTTTCCTTTTTCTTTTCTAGTATGTTAATTTAAGACTATAGATTTCACTCTGTACTTCTTTAACTGCATCATTTTTGACATGAAATGCTTTCATTGTCACTCATTTGTAAATATTTTCTAATATATATTAAGATTACTTCTTTGACCCCCAAATTATTTAGGTATAAATATATGAGATTCCTGTTATTTTGCTATATTTTTATTGACTTACTTGAGAACTTGATATTTATGATGCTGAGTTTTAGCTATTTTTTAGACTTGCTTTTTATACTGCCTATTGTTAGACACAGGAATTACAATTTTGTATTACATATTACATGTATATTGTCTATTTTTGTTTTAAAATATTGTACTATGAAGACTGTAGATTTGCCCATTTCTCCTAGTAATTTTGCTGATTTTTGCTTTATATATTATAAAGGTATATTGTTAGATATAAACAAGACTTTCCATGGTATTTTGAAATTTCACAAGAGTATGCATTGGTGAGAGTCAACTTTCATTAATCGTGTTGAGCATTTTGTATTCCCATTCCTTTTAGAAGTTCATTTCCTTCAGTTCTGAGAAATTTTCTTGATTTTTTAAAATACTTTCCTCTCTATTTCCTGTTCTCTGTTCCTGTAACTCCTATGTTGGACTTTAACTCATAAGTTGGACCTTCTGTACCGATTCCCTACTTTTCATAGTCTCTCCCTCTTTTTCTCCCCCCCCCCTTTTGTTTATTTAGCCCCTTCAGTTTTATTTTTGGCCATTAGCCATATAACATTGGATCCATCAGTCAATCCATACTGAATGCTATCCAATTCCATTAACACCCCATGCTCCCTGAACTTCAGGCCTAAATGAGCCTCCCTTTTGCCTGGCTCACTCTCTGTTGTCCCCTGTCCAGCTACATCTCCTGGCTAAATCCTCCTCAACTCCTGGGCCTGTTTACTGGGACAATCCCTTTTTGTCCTTAGAATATTCGTTCTTGCTTCTTCTTCCAGAAGTCAAAGAGCAATCAACAGTGTGGTATGATAATTTTTTGACTTCGGGAGTTCCAGACTAATAAATACATAAAAATTCAAACACAAACTTGAACAACTTATAGGTCTAGGATTTTCATTTCTCAGGTGAGAAATTTTCTCAGATGCCAAGCAGAGAGTGGCAATCTTCCTTCTCTTTTCCTTTTGTGATGCATTTATTTTATTCTTCCATTTCACTGATAGTGCAGCACCTCAAGGGCCTGAGCTTTATGCAGTGATCTTAGTTCACATTCCCCACATCCTCCAGGCTAAAGTCTTATTCTTATGTGGAGAACAATACCTGAGCTTTTATATTAGAAAGATAATAAAATCGTATTCCAATCTCTATGCATTTATAAAAACTTTGTTATATTTAACATTTCTAATGTTTTTCAATAATCTTGGCAGAAACAGAAATCCTGTGGCAACAATTTCCATTGTAGAGATGTTTACTCAAGATAATTAAAGTTTCTGATTCAGCAAAGACCAACATCAGAAATACTGAACCAACAATGTTTACACGTCAACTCATTTAATCTTTTTAAGTATATCCATGACATATAGGGATAGCCCTATTCCACAAATAAAATAGCTGAACCTCAGAGTGAAACCCTAAACTCCAATTGGGAATTAAAATTAATTCTACTGATCATAAGTTGAGTCCATGATATTACAGTTGCAACAGCATACATTTAATAACAGCAAAAACAAAGCTTATACCATGTGCCAGGCCATTAAGAAGCATCCCTTATTTATGCTTCAAAACACTTCTATGAGGTAGTTGATGTTTTATGTAAGAGGACAATGAGACTTAGAAAGACAAAGGAACGAGCCTGAGGTCATTGAATAGTAGGTGGTTGAGACTTGATTTTAATCAAGTATAGTTGAATCTAGGCTCTTAAATACTTCTCTGTTGACTACCAACATTAGCAATACTGCCATTTTTAGGATGTGAATTTTACTAGCTTCAACTATTTAACAGAAACAGAATTCTCCAATTTGATCTGAAGTTATTTTCTGACAAATGTTTTTAATAGTGTAGGAAGGTGTGACCCAATATCATTAAATACATATCACACTGTTGTGTTCAAATGTTGCCATTTTTGTCTTCCATTGTACCACATTATTATTGTGATATGTCAGGTGTCTGGGCATGGGTGTGTGGTTGGGTGATGTTTGGGAAGTTTAAAAAGAAAAAACTTATCAAAGTGATATGTTGTTCTTTGGTCATGTGATCCTATGTCAACTTGGCCAGGTTACAGTGTCCAGTTGTTTGGTCAAGCAAGCACTGGCCTGATTATTACTGCAAGAGCCTTCCCTGGATTTAAATCATTAGTCAGTTGATTGCATCTGTGGCTGATTATATCTACAATCAACAAAGGAGACTGCCTTCAGCAATGAGACGTCTCATCCAATTCAATCTCATCCAATTAAGTTGAAGGCCTTACAGGGAGAACTGATGATTTCAACAGTCAGAAAGAAGACTTTCCAGCTGTACTTTAGCCAGCCAGTTTCTCCTGGAGAATTCATTGAAACCTTCATCAGAGTTCCCAACATGTGGTCTGCCTTATGGAATTCAGAATTTTCTATCCCCATGGTTGTGTGAGCCAATTCCTATAATAAATGTCATAATATTTACAAGAACAGTCGGGGTTCTGTTTCTCCAGAGAATTAATACAGGTCAACACATTTGAAAACTTGAATATGCAACATGTGAGGTCCTTGGTATATCTCAAAATTTCTAACAGAATAAGAAATTCAGAGTAGACATTAAAATACTCTTAATGGACAGGAAGACCAACAGAGTTAACTTAGATACTAGTTGCTTGAAAATGTAACTGAGTAAAGACAACATTTTTGGAGATTTATGTACAAATAAATGGAATCTTCAACAAGTTTGTGCCTTTGTTTAAGTACTGTTGAAAGTACTGAAGGAGCAATTAAATCAATGCTCTAATACAGACAGGAAAAGTGCTTTTATAGACTCCAGAATGGCCACTCATACACTAAGAAACAGTTTGGTGTAGAGAAGAGAACATAAGATTTAGCACCAGTTAGACCTGGGTTTGAATCCAGACACTATCATGGGATAAGTTCTTGAGACTCAGTTGGTTCATTCTTTAAATGGAATTCATAGAATCTATCTACCCTGTTAGGGTGATACAATATTAAAGACAGAGGATTTAAATAGCCTGCGTCCCAATTTGAACTCCAGAAATGGGAATTTCTGTATTATTGCTGTTGTATATAGAGATACATATGAATTAAAAGTCCTTGTTTAGGTTCTGTGCCATTGGGTTTTAAGATTCAGGATTATTCTGCCACTGGCTAAAAGCATGGCTTTCACAGCAGTCTGACTTGGCAAGTACCCCAGTGTACCAAAGGAGAAACAAATAACCACTCAACAGGTTTTCTTCAGGCTAAAAATAGATGTTTCCTGCCCTGGTCATTGCTTTGTGTCTTACCTATTTGTGAGTCATTGCCTCCTGTTCTGCATGGAATGCTGCACCTGCTCTATGCTTCAGCTCAATTGTCAGGGGTTGAAAACAGAATAAAAGTCTCCCCTTTAAGCTGATTTGCAAATGCACTGAAAAAGCCTGACTGCACTGGACACAGTCTCTGCCTACCGACCTCCCCATGGTCAAGCCAGACAGACCCCCTCTCATGAGCTGCTCAGCAGTAGCTTCACCTGGATAACCTCCTAATGCCACCTTATCAAACTAAGCAGAATGTGCTTAAGTCTAGTTGCCTAAATTGATATTGATTCATGGCATGAGTTATCTTGAATAATGATGGGGAGCAAAAGGAGGATGAAGAGAGGATAGCTGAAAGAAACTTGACAATATATTTTTGGGCCATATCATGTAAAAATTCAAGCCCCAAAAGGAGCATGCATTGGGCACACATTGAATGCTGACAATGAGCTAGTGAACAGACATTGAGCCTGCAGTACATGCAGTGCCCTATGCCAAAGATGTGGAGAAGATGAAGAAGAATATGCCTCATTCTCCATCACTAGAGAATTTGTACACTAATCAGGAGACAAACCCGATGCCCATGAAAGACAGCTAATGGTATAAGGTAGCAGTATATGCTGAGTGTCCTGAGAGTCTACATATATGAAGAGAATGGAAAGACTAATTCTAAGTGCTGAGTGAATATAATTTCACATGCTATTGTGAGAGCTGCCCCCTGCACATGGTTTCCTGGCCAAGGAGACAAGTGGGATTGAAATCCATCCTATACTTGCCCACCAATTGGAACACCCTAAATCAGGGCTGAGTCTGACCAGAAAAAGGGAAGCTTTTTCTAATTCTCACAAGAGCCATACCGGCAAATCAAGTACCCATTTAATTTGTTTTCCCTCCTTCACTCTTCAATATTTACTTTGTCTCATGTGTCACTGAACTAAGCACTAAGAAAGATGCAAGATACAGATCTCTGCCCTGTCCTTGATGAACCAACAGGCCCATGTCCAGGCAGCCCCGCTCTGAGGAGCTCCTTCATTTAATGTGTCCCACTCACTGTCTCTCTCCTTTGGAGTCTCTCATTTAGTGACGGAATACCTCCTGCAAATAAATAATTAAAAATAACAAAAATGTTGCATAACAGCCACCCCTTACCTTATGGCTCTTTGTAGGGTACAGAGCAAGTTCTTATAATTTAACTTTTGATCCTCACAATAATTAGTGGGGAAGCCAAGATGGTTATCAACAACCCATTTGAGAGTGGCTGAGACTCTGAAGGTGACCATAGGTCCAACATATAGTGAGGTTCAAGTATGTCGCCTTTACATGCTTCCTGGCAATCAAAACAATGATTATACATTTGGATGCCATCATTTTGACATTTTTCAAAATGGCAGAGTAAAAATGTCTCCCAGGTCAAAAGAACCTCAACAAATCAACCAAGATAAAACACCTTTGACAGCTCTCACATCTCCCCAAACACGTATCTTTGCAGGTAAAATATATTATATATGGATAATAAACATTTTCATTGCAAACTTTTAATCTGTTCTTTATCTGGGAAAAGGTTAGACTGATCTGGAAATTCTGAAATGATTCTTCCAAAGTAAATAATCTGTCTTTGTCACTTCTTAACTCAGCTGATGGTGGTAGGTTACATTTTGCACAGTGACTTTTCTCCCCCAGGATGACACAGTTCACCTGTGACAGGAAGTCGGCGCTGACATTCTCAGCCTGAACACTAATACAGTAATGCCTCCCACTAGTTCTAGTTTCTGTATCTCTAATTGCATTGAGGACTTCCCAAGTCTAATCAAGTTATCCTACCTACTGATGCTGCCATATCCATCTTCTCAAAGCCTGATGCATGGTTCTCATATTCACTCTCAGGATCAAAATTTCTGTGCAGGTTAAACCCCTTACCTTGGAATTTATGGCCCCTACAGTGTGGTGCCAACATCCTTTTCAATCTATTTTCCTCACTACTCCCCTTCACATATACCCAAATATCTGTTGCTCATACAGGACATTCTCTCACACAAATTCATGCCTCTGTTTGTAGAAATGTACCTACCTTAAATACTCTTTTTTTCCATTCCCATAATTTCGTGTACAAAGTCTACCAGTGTTGTACATAAATGCCATCTACACAACAATTTTCTCTGATTCCCTCTACTGGGAATACTCACTTGTATCTCTGAATTTTACTAAATTCCAAATATACCTCTCTTAAATACTTTTTCACTTTTTACCTTGTGGTATCTATTTCAGAACATAATAAGCTTTCTGAGGGCAGGGACTCTGTCCCGTCCATCCCTCTTTACCCCTTTGAAATATTACCTCATTGTTTGTAAATTCTCACAAAACAGATTTTGTATCCATGAATCAATAGGCAGTTACAGTCACCCCACATTCTGCTTTGCTCTTCATCGGAATGAGTATTTTACCTCAAGGGTCCCAGAGGAAGTAGGATCTATCTAGTGCTTCCTGTTATTACCGATTCTACCTCTCAGAGAAAAAGCCTCTGAGTGAGAAATTTCTCTGAATGCACACGAGGGCCATCCGAGTTCCCAGCTCTGCCTGAGAGGGCCTGGGGCAGGGGGTGGGGGGTGCTTCCTTGACATCTGTCGGGAAGGCACACTGTTGATTGAGCTAGCAAAGCAAGAACGTTGCTAAGAAAATATTCAAATGCTCTTCTCTAAAGGACTGGTACACTCCATTGCATCTTCAGTCATAAAAATAACATTTGATTCTGTCATCTGCATATTTTAAATCAAGGCACTAATTGTACTTTACAAGGTAAGAAATAAGTATGCTGACTAATAATTGTCCTGTGCAAGTGCATCAGGTGAAGTGAGCTGGAAACATGAAAACAGGTGACATATGCGATAGCTGTGTGTGGGGATGCTTCAACGGAGAAGCAGCTTCTGGCTCCTCAACCAAACAGGACAGATGTATGACAAGCATTGCCAAAAAGCAATCAAAGATAGAAGAGCCCAGAAATCAAAGCTCCTGGGAGAAGTAAGGCAGAACTTGAAATAAATAAGAACTGTGGGAACACACGATTGTAGTTATGACAGGACTTGGCCATCTATTGCCTCTTACCAATCCAAAATATGACTTGGTCATCATGAATCATATTACTTATGGACATGTGCAACCCTCACTTACCCTGCCAAGGCTCTGCAATTTATCAACTGTGAAACGTAGAGCAGATTCAGCCATCCTTGGAAACAAAGGTATTTTCTATTGAGTTGCAATCCAAGGAAGCTTAAAAATTCTGCCTGGTGCTCTTTTCTCTTTCTCTTCTCACTTGAGAAGAATACATACTTATTTTCTACTGTTTAAGAGGTCTGAGATTACTTTTCCCTGAACATCTGCTATCAAACAATCACTTTGGATTGCTTTATCCCCATTATATGGATGAAAAATAGCTCAGAGAGCTTACTTCACAGGAAGCACCTGGCAAAGATCTGAGTCTGGGCAGGTCTGTATAGTTCCACTAGCTAAGCTTGCTTTAGTACACAGCGGCACCTCTCTCCACTGATTGGTGACTTGGGTGACTTCTACTTCCTGAGAAGACATAACTCATTATCAGGGAATGACAGACATTTCAGTTGTGGTTGCAGATTTAGCAAATACAAATAAAAAATAAAATAAAATAAGTATCTCCCTTCAATATACGTGCTCTGTATTTTATCTGACAACCTATTTTAAGTGGTGAGGGACCTTTATTAAAGTACCTCCTATGCTGTATTCACAGGGGACATCCTGGTTTTCCATTTTACTTAGAGCTACAGAACTAGTGCAGCAAATGTATTCCTTAAGGGGAATGATCATATATGAACAATTTCCAAATCCCAAGATAATGCTTGGCGTGAAATTTTTTACATAGAGAAGTGTTGAATAAATATTTGTTGAATGAATTTCATAAAGTTCCAAAAGACTTAGCCTTATTTATATATTGCAATAAAGTTTCTTATACATATGTTTAAACCACCAAGACAGCATATTAGAAATGAATGAGAACAAAAATAAACAGAAATAAAAATGAAATAAAATAAAATAAAATAAAAGGATGATAGTGAAAATCAATTTAGAACAATGAATACAAAAATCTGAACTATGAAGACATTTCCTGTAAGTAGGGCTCTGAGAATCACCTAGTTCCACCACAACCTCTTTCTGAGCATCTTGTCAGTTTCCTAACCCAGAAATGTTACTAGATGCCAGCAGCAAATGTCCCAGCACCCTCTCCTGTCCCCACCACTAGGTCTACAGGCTTAGGCCCGACCAGGCTCAGGAACAGGCCTGAACTTGGGGGAGAGGTCACGGGGACTTCAGGAGCCCAGTTCCGCTTCTGGTGACACAGCCTCACAAATCTGGACATTGGATCCTGGCTAGGACAATATGTAAGTGTTCATGTTCTTCTAAGGTAGACACTTTGACTCATTCTCAACAGTCCCACCAAAGGTTGGATCCTGTACTGGAGCCCAGTGGGTAGTACCTAGCTCCCTACTCTAAAACGTCCATGTTTCAGTTGCTGGACAGGATGTCATCATGTTACCCTCTTCTGAATTCCTTATTTCCTTATTCTGGTTATTAGTCAAGATATTTTATCACCCCCTTTTAGTACTACTCTTCTAATGGACAATGAGATTGTCCAATCTAGATCTGTTTGTGTCCTTTTTTACCATGTTTGTACAACCCTTCCCCTCTTCAGTGTCCTTTTGCTTCCAACATCAAATATCCATTTCTTAGCTCAGGCTATTGTAGCCCCCTTTGCCTATACCAAGAAGAGCTAGAGAGCCTGGGAATTTACATTATCCTTACCCCATGAAGCCTACCAGGTACATAAATATATACCATGCTCTGGTTCCTTGAGGTATCCTTGGAGCATTACTTCCTTGCACCATAGCTTACACTCCATAGTTCCCCTTCAGGATTAGTCTAAGAGCAAGCCTCTGTAGGACTTTGTTTGAGATTACACTCTTGCTTAGCTTCTTTCCTTTCCCTGCTTCCCCTATTCCCATACTGATTTCCTCTTAATGAATCACTCATGAATCCTTCTTTGGCTTCTGCTTCTAGTGAATACAATCTAAGACACCCGGTTTCCTCCATACTTGGATTCATACATGTTACCATCTTGGCATAGAGTTGAGCAATCTAGAAGCCTCTGGCACTGACATTCCCACGTAGCAGGTTTAGTTACAAGTCAAGGTTATTTCCAACCTGCTGAGGGGGCTGCACAGGCCAGAAGGTACAACAGCAGCTTCTAATCCACAGCTTGGGTTCTTCTCTTTCAAAAAGAAATGCAACTGTCTTTACAAGGCCATGCTGATCTCCATGCAGGCAGTAAGCTCTTGGCCATTTAGAATGCTGAGCTTCTAACCAAATTTTATTAGTATTAGAGGTGTGCAGTGGACTCTGCTATTTGAAATTTGTTTTTGGAACATTGATTTACTACCTGTCATTTTACTTCTATATATTTATAACAGGATACCTGAATTGTATTATTCCTCTCTTAAATTTTCAAAACATACAGAAAAAAAGAAAAATGCCATTGATTATACTGCCAAGGGCCTGTCTTAAAGAACTGTAGCACTTTATTTTTCCCAAACAGGTATTCTCTGTGACAGTGAAGTCACAAGGTTGAGGGATTAGAGAAGTGATAGGTATCTCCCATAAAAGCTGGCAAAAGGGAGATGCAAAAATGCATGACTTGGTCAAGGCCACCCAGAGAGAAAGTGACAAAGCAAAGAGCATCTCAAAGCTATGTGACATTCAGCTAAGCAGAACTTCCTTCTGGATTTCATGTCTGTCATTTGTGCAAGTGATCTTAATCTTCCCCAAACAGAAACAGGATTAATCCTTTCTTCTTCTGTGTCCCCACCACCCACAATCCACTGCTGGAGCTGCTGGTAACAACTGATTGCATGATACAGAGTTTCCAGAGCTATACTGAGCCCCTTGAAGGTTGGCCCTGCCTTATTTGTCTCTTTATCCTAGGGCTGAGCACTTAACCATTCTCATAGCAATTGTCTAATAAATGCATATTGAGGAAAATTTAATAAGACGCTATCCTTTCCCTCAAAAGATTACAGATTAAGGAGGGAATGGGAAGGATGGAGGAGATTAAATCATTGAGTTCAGGGAACAGATAAAGACCTGGGAGTTCTCCCTTCAAACTTTCCCTCTTTTCTGTTCATGGGGTTAAACACATCCATACTGGAAAGGGGATATGGTCCTAAAAAGGCAGGAGGCTTCAGGACCCTCATTGTGGAGTGATTTTTTTTTTAATCACTAGTTCAAGCGTTCTTTCTCTGTGTAATTGTTGAGCCTCTGTTAAGTACAAGGCACTGTGCTAGGCAAGTCAAATGTAGTATTACAAAGGCAAATCTATGCACTCTTATGGCTTAGAGCTTAGGAGGACAGAACAATCTTAAATGGCTATTACATGAATAATTGTTTAAAATAATAAATTCTATGAATTAAAAATTCAGGGTTGGAATGGGGTTAGGGAAGTGACAGATTGCACTCCACTATCACATAGCTGAATTCTATCTTATTGAAATAAGTGTTCTGCTCTGGGTAACTGACAGGAAAGGTGATCACTAGTGTAGAATAGCAGACCTAAGTGAGATACTCAGAGAAGAATATAGGATAGTAGAAGGATAGGAGATACAAAGGATGTTTGATGTCAAATATAAACCAAAGATTCAAGGATAACAGAGAACGGTCATTCCTCTCCAGCCCCTATTCCAGATATCCAGGACTAAGCTGTCCCATAGCTATTTTAGTTTGAGCACAAGGCCCTACTTTCTTTCAGAAACTAACCCAGAAAGATCAACCCTCTTTCTGACATTGATCCCCTGGAAGCTGGTGCTTTAAGTTTCAAACAACTAACTTATGCACGAATTTTTATTAATAGGTTGTCTTTGCTTAAGGATTTCATTATTGGGCATCAATTGTTTTAACTGAAAATTTCTTTAGTTTGTCATCTGAAAGAAGATCAACTCTAAGTATGCTGATTGACCATCTAACCCAAATTCCACTGACAAAAACTGAGGAAATTGCTTTCTCTCCTGCCTCTCAAAATTCACTTTTGGCTAACATTTGGCCAGTTGCGTTGATCAACATCTCAATAACTTTTTTTTTTTAACCTAAACCTTTCCTCTTCACCTTCTTCTGCACCATAGTACATGATCAACCTTAAAAAAGACTCTTAACACATAGGAAGACCACCAGTCCTGTCAGTTTTCTCTACTGATTAACTGATTCTGTGTGTCATCATAAATTCCTATGGTAACATGCATAATTTATAGCTCTGCAGTGCTCATTATAGTTACAGACCTTCATTTGAATGAGTGTGAGGAAACATCACCTCCAGCTTATCCATTAAGTATCTTGTGATATCAGCTCAGATCGTTAGGGCTCACAATGAGCAGCCCTCTGAACTGGTTCATCACACTGATCATTTTTAAATGGATTAAAGAACGATATTTTCATGATGAAATAACAAAGGCTAATGATCAGAGGAACTAGTTTGTCTGAGACATAATGAAGATTATATCTGGTTACAGTAGCTCGCAATAGGTAAAGACTCACCCATGCTATTGGCCAGGGATCAGCAAACTTTTTCTGTAAAGGGCCAGACACTGAATATTTTAAGCTTTGCAGACCAGCCATAAAACCTCTGTGAAAACTTCTCAACTTGACTGTTGTACCTTAAAAACAGCCATAGATGATGAATGTGGCTGTGTGGATGTGTTCCATTAAAACTTTGCTTACAAAAACAAGCGATGGGCTGGATTTGGCTTATAGGCCAAATGCTGAGCCCTGCTATAGGCATAAAGAAAAAAGAACTTACTGTTTCACAGAGGAATTGCTTTCTTGGACAGTGTGGCAAAGGGTTCAAATAAATGCCTGACTGTATTAGGATGCTTCTGTGTATAATGGGATAGTTATACCTGGAAGGGAAAAAGCAGGAAGGGCAAGAATGCATGCCCCTGGGGTGGGTAAGGTGCTGAGGATGGTTCCAGGAGTGTGGGGAAAAGGCAGGTGAGGCAGGCAGAATGTAGCATCAAAAATGTGTTCATCCAAATGGATGAACCCAAAGGCAAACCTCTGAGCCAGACACAAAAGAGTATATCATGCGGCTAAATTTATGCAAAGTACTAAAGCAAACAAAGCCAATCTATTCTATTCAAAATCAGGTCAATGTCTGCCCTTTTAGGGTGGGAATAGGGGCTAGAGGGAATGAAGTCTTCTGCACTGGAAATATTCTGCATTGCTTGTTCTAGGTGCTGGTTGTAAGAATTTTTTCTATTTGTGAACATTTCAGCATGCTGTACACTAATGGGCACTTTTTTGTATGTATGTCATTCTTCTTTAAAAACTTGAAGGAAAAAAACTGTCAACCACTGACTGATGTTGACTAAAAGAAGTTTCCTTCCCACTTCCTAAATATAAGATGAAGAGAGTTTTCATTTCTCAAATTTCAGAATATTATATAGAATCATTGTTCCAAGTGTGCACTTTCAAGGAATTCAAGGCTGAAGCTCATATTGAAGTTCATGGGATTACCTTCTGGAGAAAAGGCCCAGATATACCTTTCTGCCCTTCTCTCTCCTCTTACAGGTACACACCACATAAGTTTAGTCAATGGTGAGGCCGAAATTACAGCTCTGGGAGGTAAGGCCATTGGAGATTTCACTGGGCTGTGTGGGAGATTTCTGGCCATCTTCTCTTCTCATTGATGGGTTTTCTTTGAACTTTCCTTCCTCACACTACAGTGGTAAGAGTCAGACATTTTTCTATCCAATTTCATTGAATATAACATGCATCCCTCCCCCCCCCCCCACAAGGACATGTACGCACATAAAGAGAAATAACCATGTATTTCTGGGTTTTTCGTAGCCTGAACCCTCATGTCTGATATTAAGCTCATTTTAATGCTTGGATTTGAAGTGTTCCCTGTATGTCCCTGACTCCTAACTTCAGTTAGTCTACTTATACAAAACTTGCCAATCTAGGCCTTGCTTCAGGTCCCTGGCAATGTAGGTCCATAATTTGCATGTCATTCTCCTTGGCCACAGCCCTTCAGAGCCTGCATAAACCTAGTTCTATACCAGTCTCACTTCGTCCATCTTGAAATACCCACAAAGACTCCTGGAGGAGCTTTGAGTCATTTTCTCAGTGTGTTAGACCCTTTCTTCCTTCCTTTCTACCCCATGGAGTTGTTGTCAGTATTATGTCAAGGATCCCATATAGGCTTAATTATAATTACTGGTGTTATTAGTGTTATTATCATTACCATTATTATTATCAGCCCCCCAAATTTATTAGGAGCAAACTATATGCTTAGCACACTTTACATACAATGAAATATCTTTTGATTCGTGTCAGAGAATTTAAGAAACAATGAGTTAGGCCAACTTTTGTTTTAAAGATTTAAGAAACTGAGATTCCAATGAGAGGAAAGTGCTTGCTTAAGGTCACATGGGTATTTCTTTCATTAACTTTATGGATTTCATATCAAAAGAGAATAAGGCATGATATACTTACAATCATTTCAGTCAAATATCCCCAAACTCAGTGCTGACCTGTACATGTACCTATTCTGTATCTACATTACCATTTGTCTCCCAAAACATTTATACTGAAATAGGCAGATTGCATGGATTAGTGGAACCAGCTGGCAAGAGTTCGAATGTTTAGCATGCCACTGCCATTAGCATCTCACCTGTTGAAGCAGTGGAGCCATGAAAAAAGAAGGCCATTCCCATGTCACCTAGCAGTACATTGTGTTGGAGAAAAGATACTTCACCAATTAAAGAAAAATATTTTGACCACTCACTACTTAAGGAAAGTATTAAACTGATTTGGAATTCTGAACAAGAGAATATCAGTAGGGAAGAGAAATGAAACAAAATAAAGTTTCAGTGGCTGAGAGATTTCAAATGGAGTCGAGAGGTCATTCTGGAGGTTATTCTTATGCATTATATAGACATCCCTTTTTAGTTTTTAGTGTATTGGAATAGCTAGAAGGAAATACCGAAACTGTTGAACTACAACCCAGTAGTCTTGATTCTTGAAGACAATTGTATAACTATGTAGTTTATATGGTGTAACTGTGTTTATACACTGTATGGACAGATGAGTAGAAAAATGGGGACAAAGAGTAAATGAATAATGGGGAGGGATGTGATGTGTTAGGTATTTTTTTTTTAACTTTTATTTTTATTCTTTTTTTTTTTGAGTAACAAAAATGTTTAAAAATTGATTGTGGTGATGAATGCACAACTATATGATTATACTGTGAACAATTGGTTGTAACTGTGAATGATTGTATGCTATGTAAATATACCTCAATAAAATAGAATTAAAAAAAGAAACCATATCGACAAACTTTTCATGCTGTGTACTTGTAAAAAAAACAAAAAAGATATCAGTGATCAAGAAATAGGGAAAACCATCCAGGTGCCTAGAAGCCTTGACACCAATTGGGATGATAATGCTAGAGCATGAGGCAGCTCAATCCATGTCCTAATGAGGAAATAGTTCTAGAAGGCATTGTGTCTGGGCTGGATCCTGCTCAGTGCCTTCAGGTTTGTATAAATGGTTTAAAATGATTTATGCACCATCTCTACAGAAAGGGAGGAGGCTCTTCTGTCTTCAAATCCCCCAGGATCAAAGCAAAGCAAGGTAAAAGGCAGGAGGGGCAGAATAAATTAAATTTTCTTCCTCACTGAGAATTCATAAATATAAAAAAGAAAACATCTTCAGCCTTCAAGAAACTATTAATGACTGCTTTCCCTGTACTATTGAACAGGGTAAAACAGGGTGAAGTTAGTGCTCAGTCTCTGAAGAATCTGTATGCTAACTGAGTCAATGCTAATTAATTAAATACTAATCTAATTTAGAAATTTGTAAGAAAAAAACCACAAGTGATTTATACAAAATACATCACACAGCTTGTTTTTGCACATTCAGTTCTAACACTTGAATGTCACCGATGTCTTTGAGCCTTCCACACTCTCTTCCCAGAAGTAGGAAATGTGTACGATGTCAAACATGCATTTAAGGTCAGGAGCTTACTAGAGCCCAGATGAAGACCTTCTGCCTCAGTATGAATAGATCTTTGTTTGGACTCAGAAGTTGAAAATACTTTTCTTTGGAATAATCTTGGTCAAAATAAGCCAGTGCTTTCATTTACTAAGGCTGCCACTGATGTATCACCATAAATTTTGTGACTTAAACAGAAATGCATTCTCTCACAAAGGCCAGAAGTGCAAAATCCAGGTATTGTCCAAGCTGCGCTTCCTAAGAAGGCTCTACGGGAAAGCCCTTTCTTACAGCTGCTGGCTCCAGGAGTTCCTTGGCTGTGACTGCATAACTCTAAATCTCTGTCCGCATCTTCACATGACCGTCTTCTGCTTTGTGCCATGTCTTTTCCTTTCCTGTCTCTTACAAGGACACTTGGATTTAGGAGTAACCTGGATAATTCAAGATGATCTCATCTCTAGATGCTTAACTTAATTGCATCTGCAAAGACTCTTTTTCCAAATAAGATCACATTTACAAGTCCCAGGCATTAGGGTGTGGCAGATCATTTGGGGGGGAGGGGTCACCACTCAACCCACTGTAGCTGGCAAGAGCAGAATATATGAATAGACAGCCATATCGATATGCAAAGATACTGAATCTGTATCAACAACTAGAAGCAATTTCAGAGTTAGAATTGATGAAGAAGAAGAAAGGAATATAAAAAATATATACAAGTGGTAAAATAAATTGGGATACATTCATAAAGTTAAATAGGCAGTCATAGCTTAGTCATATTTCATTAAAAATATCAAAATATTAGGGGTAAAAGAACTGTGCAAAAGACTATTTCTGTCCCCATTTACATAAAAGGAAAAATGTAAACATATATATTGTAAATATGACAACGTATTTATACTTCTGTGTTGAATTTGCATGAGATTCATTCAAAGATACACAAAAAGGTTTATAGCAATTAGTATGGAAGAGAGGGAGGAGCAGAAAACTTACATTTTTCACCTTACACCCTTGTATATGGTTTGAATTTTTATCAAGAGTAAGTAGTATCTGACTGAGACAGAGACATAATGGACATTAGAATTACTCCTAGTACACACAAAATCCAATCATGCTCTTGCCAAGCAATTCCAATAGAAACAACTGTGTGTTAGGAAAATTCTACTATTTGAGCACTTTGATTTCTTCCAGAAGCAGACTCTGTGCCAAGAATTTAGGTGTAAGCGCTCTATGAAGAAGGTGACTCCAGGAGAAACAGCAAGGGAGTAGGAGAGTCAGGATGGGGGAGGACAAAGCTATGAAAGGGGGCAATTCAGGCAAAGTTGCAGACAGCCTGAAGCTGCAAGAAGCTATGGAGAGTACACCTTAAGAGTCTGCCTTGTCTGAAGCAAAAGAGCTTGGCTTCTGTACTTCCACACCAGTTATCTGATGGCTACACAAATCGCCTATTGTCTGCCGGGGTGGGGAAAGCAGGGAAAGTAAAACTGCCAGACACTTCTGGCTCTCTGTACCAGTTAGGTGGCTCCGGTGTTCCAGGACAATCCTCTGAAGGCTGCAGGTATTAGCTGTTAGCACAGAAGCTGCAGATGTTTCACACAAGGATGATAAATGGGAACTGAGAGGAACTAGTGAAACACAAACCATCCACCCAGATTTAGAAGGATGTAGCTTTCATGCATTCAATATAGATTTATTGAGCGTCCAGAATAGTGCAGTCCAATCTGGTTGCCACTAGCCATATATAGCTATTGAGTTATTAGCTTTTCAAGTGGTTATTACAAAATGAGATGTGCGATAAGTGTAAAATAAACACTGATTCCAAAGTTTTGTAAAAAAAAAAAGAATGCAAAACTATTTCCCTAATAATTTTTACACTGATTGCATGTTGAAATGATACCAGATTTTTATTCTAGACTAATTAAAATATATTGTTAAAATTCACTTTACCTGTTTATTTTTACTTTTGCAAGGTGGTGTCTAGGAAATTTAAAGTAACATTCATGACTTGTATTAAATATCTATTGGACAGCACTGGTCTAGAATATGCCTGACACTGGACCAGGGGCTTGGGAAACTGCCGTGAACAAGAGGGACTTGGGCCCTAACCTCAAGAAGTCTGCATTCCAGTGGTTAAAAAAGACAGTACACAGAGAAACAAAATGCTGCCATTCATTTTAAATGTTATAGTGGAAATAGCATAATTAGACAGCAAACAACACAGAAGGGACCTACATCAGCATACCTGGTTGGGAGCCTGTCTTTGTAGAAATGTCTTTTAAACTCAAAGACTGAGAAAGGGAGTGAACCATGGAAACAACTAGGAGGTGGAAGGAGGAGAAGGGAGGGGAAGCAGCCAGAAGGGCGAATTGAAATATTCCAGACCAGGGGAATATCAGATGGTAGGAAAAATCATTTATGAATTGCTAGGCTTTTTGGTTATATTAATAAAATTGGACTATCTTAAGACCCCTAAAGTGGTGCAAATAACATTATATTCTCATGGTCTATAGACATCTAACTAGGCATACACATTTGTCCTCTAAGAAAAATGCTCAGATTTGAGGGTTGACTGGGATGCAAATTTTTTTATTTCCCTGAATAACATTCCGACTTTCACTTCAGCCAAAAATGTCCAAACTACTTAGAAAACCAAAGTTTGGGTAAAGGAGGCAGGATTTCTACACTTATATTAAAATGAAAACATGCAAATTACTTGACTGTCCCTTGAACACATCAAAAACAGCTTGTTTGTTTTCTACTCTGTGATTCTGAAGTGATGCTAACATCGGATTGAAAACATGTAAGAGCTTTAAAGAATTTTTAGGGGAAAAGACTGTTGACTGAAGTGACATTCTTACTGCTTTCTTAATATAATTCTTAACAGAGATAAAGGCAGAATAGAGTGCTTTGGAAATGTCTAACTAATACTGCAAAGATGAAAAAATATTCCCTATTAGATAAAAACTTGGTTTGAGAAATATAATTTTGGCATAGTCTGCTCAATTTTTGATAGCATATAAATATTTAATGCAAAATTTTTTAAGTTGTCTCTTCTTAAAATAGAGAACTTTAGTTTTTTCCTATTGTTTTACCCAATGTAATGCTAATATGACCCCAAATTATTACTTGTAAAAAATCTAGCATATTTCAGTTGTCATGTGTGCCAATATGAAGAAATGACAGGTTCAAATTTTCAATTTTTCCTCTTGAAAATTGGTATAATTTGTGAATTTTGTGGTCAATTTAGAATTGAAATCCTGAAGTAAGGGGAAATTCCTCAAGACACTTTTTTTTCTAAATGAGAGGCAGGTAAACAGAATTATTTCTCTAAAGAAAGTGTATGGGGATCTGACATATTTAAAGGTTACTTCAGTGATAACAGGCATTTATTGATATACGGTCTGTGTTATTTAGCAAACATTTGCTAGATCAAGGCCCTGTGTTAGGTACTGTAACTCTGGGTGAGATTCCACATTCCATGAACTTCATAGGAAGCTCTAGGGGAGACACAACATGACCCAAAGTGGCGATTGCTCCAAGAGTGGTGTCCCCAGAATGTTGAGGAAGAAAGGGTGGGGCAGTGACTGAACAAAGCTAATCAGGGAAGGTTTCACAGAGAAGATGACATTTGACCTGGGACGTGAAGGAAAGCTAAGACTTTTGCAAATACAATGAAAACAAAGACATTTCTGGCAGAGAGAACATTATGAGGAAGTCGTAACAGTGGGAAACTATGAGTCACTAAATATTAAATTTAGAGGGTGGTAAGTAGTCATGTGTGTCTACAGCCTTAGAATATGTAGGGCAGCAAGTGGATTTGGAGCAAATCCTACAGAGAAAAACTTGGAATTTATTCTTCATTTCTTTTCTTTCTTACTTTTTAAAATGTGTATGTAAGTTTTAGTGCATGTTCCCCAATTCTGTCAGAAAGGGAGAAAATAAGAGGCAGCAAAGCTCCAGTTTTTTAGCCTTTCTGATCGCCTTTTCCATCCTCAGTAATTTACAAACTTTGTGTCATCTTTGTTCTCCCTGCTTTCCATTAGGATGATTATTGATTTATGAGCAGCCTTAATGTGGTTCTTTCAGGCTTCCTGAATCACTCTGACAGCAGCTTTGTAAATAGATCAATTTCTGCCTTTAAAATTTGATGTCTCCTGTCCTAACAGACCATATTTTGGCTAAACTCAGATGAAAGGATTCTTCGTGTTTGGCAAATTTTCAGTAAATTAGTCCCTGAAGGGCTGAGAAACATTATTCTTATTATGTCTAGAGGAGATAATTCAGTGTTCTGAACTTCATTAAAGGTCACTTCATTTGCTGAGGTGGCTCTTCTGCCCAGCAAACAACAAGATGGCATTATTTGGTGGCCCTCGGATAAACTGTTAACCACCACCTGTATTCGACAGGAAGTGAACCAGAGTACTGGGCCCTATTTCAATAGCTCACACCTGATTTGACCTTCCAGCAACCTAGAATAAGGAAGTATTTTCATATATAAAAAGTGAGCACTCTTGGGGAGGGGATTTCTAGGTCCTTCTCTGCATTTCATTCTCCCTCTCATGACCACACCACAAACAAATACATACTCTTTAAGTCCTTTCATTTTTCAGAAAAAAAGAGGTCGGCATAGTAGAAAGAAATATGGGCTTACAGCCAGAGAACTTTGATTGTAGTCCTTGGACCTATCTGTGGCATTAGGCAAAAAATCGGTTAATGTTCTGATATTGTTCCCCTCTCTGTAAAACACAGAGAGGCATTTCCTACCTCCTGGGTTATTACATGTAACATACAGCAAATTATTTGTAAATTATGCAGCTCTTTATAAATGTAAGATATTGCTACTACTCATTAACCCTGCAATTCCAAAAGGGTCATGGATAAAACACAGTTCTGCTTATTCCTCCATTCTAAAACTTCCAGAGTTAAAGCTGTCTGTACATTTAAGGAATAAGGAGTACGCTGTATTTCTATGAATCATGTTCGTGGCCCCAGTAGAAGAATCCTCCAAGGTCAAGGTCTTCTGTCAGGGGTCCTTTGCTATGTGGGAAGTGATGCTCAATCTCATTAGTTTTCAGATAAATGCAAATTAAAGCAATAGCCTTTTATTGTTACAATGGATTGTAACCTCCTTGAGATTAGTCCACTTCTACTTCTCTATTGGAAATCAGGCTACACAGAGGAAAATAAAAGTTCTGACTTGCTTCTCCATGGAGAGTTTCACAGGGGTCAAGAATAATGGACCCCCATATGGGGAATCCTTGGGTTGCCCGAGAATGACTGTAACTAGATGAGCCAAAACCTCTAATTCCAGGGTTTGTATTAGGAAATCCAATCGCCTGCAAATATAAACCATGTTCTCCAGTGGCTTTATCAGTTAAAAAATAGGAATGGTATTATTTTGATCTCCATCTACTTGATTCCTTTCTGAATGTTAATGATATCATTTATTTGGTTCTCCTTAAATCACCAAATCTACACATTGGGCTGTGAAGCTGAAGGAATAAACAATGAATATAATTTGGGAAGTGAAGGAACAGCAGATGTTGAGGCTTTCTGTGGAGCTGGCCTTGCAGATTTTTACCTTGAGGACTTGCATACTGCATCGTATGATTGGTCTTTATCCCATGCCGTCTAGATAGGCAAACAAAAACTACTTTTAATAAGTGCTGGCCTTGGTCAGTCACTGCCACTTATGGCCACTTTTGCTAGTGGAGAGCAGTCATTTATAATGAGTCAGCCACATGCAGGGGCAGATAAAAAGCAAGCTACTCAGGTCTTAAGCAAATGCCACAGGATACCTGGGCAGCCTTAGCCAAGCAGCAGGCAAGCCAAACAAAGGTCTTATGATGCAGCTGCTACTACAGCTTGGCCTCGACCAGAAGTCACAGCTTCATCTGGTACTACAGGAGAGTTGAGGCAGGATTAGATTATTTTAGGCACTGGTGAGCTTAACAGTATTTGTGGCTTTAAAATTGCTAGATGCCCTGGATTTAGGCACAGAAAGAGTTGTGGCCAAAGTTTATGTGGCTTGTCCATGGGTTCAAAGAAATCACCCACCACACGTATTCAAGGTAATTTTTGATTTGTTACTTATCTTAGTTCTAGTAATGCTTTTAGATTTCAGAGGCCCAAACTGAGGCTTCACCCAAAGAAGGATGGTAGGTTTTATTAAAGAACAATAAAAAAGAAATGATTCCATCCTTTTGGGATAAGAGAAAGAAACAATTCAAGGAAATTCATGCAGACAAAGAGATTCTGGGTAATGTAAATGCCGATGCTTGAAACACCAAGATCAATCATGGAATTAAGCAGTAGCAAATTCTATGAAAACTCCACTTTTGTCTTGTACCAGAGCATGAGCTGCCAATGAATGAAAACAAAATTAAGACAGATTAAGCTAGAAGAAGAAAGAGCTATTCTTAAAAGGAAAGTTAAAATTCTATAATCTAGACAGACATTAAGGGAAAAATTAGATCTTGAAAGCCATGATAGATTGTAATAAGAGAGAAAGGAAATGTGCTCAGGTTTAACTATTCATGAAGAAGTTACCAGAAAAAAAAGGGGGGGAGCTGTCTTAGCCAGTAAGAGTTTTGAAACAGCCACCAGAGCCTAAAGAAATCTCACGTAGGAAGGAAGAAAAATTGTCAGAACAGACTGAAGTGTTCCCACCAGAGGGAATCAGTATCCAAGATCTTAGGGAAAGGTGCTCTTAAAAAGCTGCTGATGGAAGAGCCACAGCAAAAGCAGCTGGGGAATTTCTCCTTACAGATTGGGGCAACTCTACCAAGTGGTTACAGAAAGTCTGGAAAGATTTAAGAAGACAATATCTGGAAGATTATCACAAATTACAAAACACGTTACAAGGTAAGCTTTAAAGTGACGCAGCCATTGTAGGTAGACGGACACTTGTAACCTTAGGAAACATAGTTGAGAAATTTTTAGAATAACTACTCTAAGGAAAGCAAGCAAATGTGAGGCATATTAAAGGGAACCAGGGAAGACAATGAAAGATCAAGTCTGCGTTTGGGTTAGAATTGAATAGTTCTCAGCAGAGGCAGTTTTGCCCTATAGGGGATATTTGACAACGTCTAGAGACATTTTTGTTGTCACAATTGGAGGGGAGCAGGTGCTGCTGCATTTAGTGGATAGAGGCCAGGAATGGTGCTAAATATTTTATAATGCACGAGACCATCCTCTAATAAAGGATTATCTGACCCAAAATATCAATAGTGCCAAAACTGAGAAACTCTGGATTAGATATTGGAGCTGAAGGGGAACCACCTCTTGGAGTCTATTATCCAACCCAAGAAGAGGAAGATGGGCAAAATTTATTTGACAGTAGGGTTCTTTAGGTAGATCCAGAATTTACTGACTTTATGTTTCTCACTAAGGGAAATTCCATAAAACACAATTAAGATAAATATAGAGAAAAACAAATTATGGCCAGAAAGCCAAGTAAAGGAAAACTAAAACATAAAAAGGTAGTTCACTCCATTTTAAAAGATTAGTCCTACATGTTCCCTTGGAGGAAAGGTACAACTCAAGAAGCAGGACTAATATTTTAATAACTTATTTTGGCACTTCTGAAAGAGCAAAACAGTAGAAGGAAGTGAAATACTAGAGACATATTCCAAAACCATAATATGAATGTAGAAATATTACGATTCTATGAGACCTAAACATTCATGTGGCTCATTGCTTCTGGTTTGAGGAAGAAAATGTTGCAATTTGAATTGGGGATGAAGTTCAGCTTTATTCAGAATGCAATATTTTTAAACAAATGTTAGCACCTATAAATTCTGGGTTTATTACACAGGTGTTTATTAATTATTCTTTGGACAGTTTTATACTTTCACATATTTCTCAACATAGACAAACAGTTTCAACACCCAATGGCAAATGCTATGACACTGGCTCTAGTTAAGGTGTGACAGTGCTGTGCCTCAAACTCCTGAAGCCTTAGTTTCCTAGATGCTCTAGTAATGAATAAGCTAGGCTTTCTAGAAAGTCCTTTCCAATAGTAGCTCTATGATTCAATGAATTTTGATTTTAAATATCCCTCCAAGCCTCTTCTTCTATTGACAATTATGTACATATAGAATTACTTTAGTTTTTAGTCAAGCAAAACATAATTAAGAGAATAGTTTGCTGAAATAGTAGCATACCAGGCATCTCAAATTCAACCTAAATGATACATTTTGGATTAATTGAGCTAACATTCTCCTCCTTAAAATTAGATTTTCAATCATAGCTGCAAATGTCTCCCCAAATCAGACAAAAGCAATCTGTGGACTCCCACTAGCATTTTAAAAATATGACAACATTCGAGACCCTGTTGAGTTTGCTTTTATTTTAACTGATGTCTGTTTAACATATGTCTAGCCTTACAGAAGAAAAACATCTACTTTCTCATTATAAAAATAATGCCAAAGTTTAGATAGTAAAAGTTCACTTGTCCTTAAAAGACAATAAATAATAAGAGTTTTATAACTGAAAGGCTGTGATCATAAAACCAGCAAATAGGCCATCTTTATGAGGAATATGATGATTCAGAGAAATTGATATAGATCTGTTTTGAAAAACAAATCTGATTTGGGCTTTAACGAAACACAGAATAAAATAGATGTGTTTGTGGAACAAAAGCACTGCTAGTATCAGGAAAGGTTTTCACAATATAAAAGAGTCTGAACAAAAGATATATCAATTTCTCTCATCTTAAGTTGAAATTATTTAACATCAGCCATCTTTTAGAGGAAGCAAAATTTGTCTAGGTAGGACAGAAAAGAAGGTGGGTCTCTCCATCCACCTGTTCAGCACTTGCCTTACAAGTGTCCTGGGTAATTATCTTTGCCTAAACATAAACAGTCATTCATTTATTCTTTCATTCATTCATCAAACATTATTGAGCATCCACTCCATCAAATGTCACAGGCATAAGACCCGTTCATGCAACCTACTGAGGGAGGGGGCCAGTAATCAAATGATGTTGGCACATTCCCTGTTGGGTACATAAATAGACTGGAGGTTCCCAGAAACATAATCAGTGGAGCTGCATGCAGCACAAGTGACAACTGCAGCCAAACACGGGAAGTGCACCTATAAAGTAATTTCCATGTGCTGAGCGTTAGTTACTTGTTTGTTCCCTGATACATCTGTAAGCTGGGTAGGTGTCCACATAAAAGGAGCAGTTGGTGTTAATGAGGAGCAACTTTTCTTCCCTTTATTTTCTCAATAACTATCACTTAAATAAATGAATGAAGGCCTAAAGCACTATAAATATTATGATTTAGGGAATTTAACATAGAGAAAAGATAATGTGTATGTCTGCTAAATAGCCTTCCCTGAAACAAACTCTGAGAATGTATTGTCTCTTGGATGACTATATGCATGGAAGTGAATATTGGTGACTGATTTGAGGATATTCATTAGCAGAGTCAGACTGGTACTCAGTGGATACCTTGAGGGATGAGCAATTTATATTTAAATACAAGGGTCTTCCAGTATGACTCAGTGGGCTTTGTTTTTAATATTTCCCCCTTTGCTACACTGCCAACCCCATCCTTACCTCTGGTCATTATTTGTAAGTACTGGAGCCTTTTTGGTCTAAGTGATGGACAACCACATCAATGAGAGCACATGCTTCTTGGCTCTTTTACTAGTTGTTGATTTCTGGTGTGAGATAAACTGTCGTAGATAAAAGATAGACTCCTATAGAACATTGAGTGGTTTACAGCTTGGTCTTTGAATCATGAGTATAATCCTGGCCCATCTACTTACCAGCAGTGAGATATCATGGACAATTATCTTCTCTAAAGGTAATTAATGAGGATAATAATAGTACAACCTCATAGATATGTTGTGAGGAAGAAATAAAGTAATGTCTATATAGCCTTTCACCAGTTATCTGGCATCTGCCATAAATGGTAGCTATTCATTATTATTGATACAATGCTCCCTATAATCCTGATCCCATTTACTCTATATTGAATGTATTGTTCTTCTTTTAAATTTTCTCTTAATTAATATTCACTCGTTAAACATTTATTGAGGAGATATTATATGCCAAGCATAATCCAGGATGTGGAAAATGTTGTTCACTAGAATATGGCAATAACACTTTTCAAAAGAAAAAAAAAAAATCATATGAGTTGACTCAAAAAATTAGCAATGAAGTATTAATAGGTGAAATCCCATTCAAAGGCACCCATAAAGCTACTCCAAAATAGGAACCATTTTAATAAGACTTTAATGTATTTTCAAGCTGTTTCATCTCAGCTTTCTAATCCAAAGAAACTTTCAAGCTATGAGAAATGTTTATAATTTGTGTCTATGCTTAAATTTGGGGAAAGCTATAAAAGGAAACTCTTTTGGTAAATTTTTATTATTTCACTGTTCACTATTTTCTCCCCTGAATTGAGGAGATTTTTTTTGACATTTGGAACATTTTCCCTTTATATCTAGCTGTTTCATAGGCTTTTATATTTTTATTATATAGAAAGGAAAATGAAGATAGAAAAACACAAGGAAGCAAAAGGAATAAACAACTTTAGAATATCCAGGAATATCCATTTGCCTATGTTTTTTCTCTGGTTTGAGTAGCAAAGTATGCCGGGTAAATGGAAATAACGATGCCAACTTCTTCTATTTTTCACCCTCAAACAAACATACATCGAGTCTCTCCTATGTACCAGGCACGATGCCAGTACTTGATGAGGGAAAATGACTCCTCTCTCCAAAACGGCAGCAGAGAAAACAGTTTAGAAGAACAGGTCCTGGAATCAGACTGACTGGGTTATTCCACAGTCACTCAGCAACTGGGACTTGAGAAAGCTCTTCATGGAGCCCAGACATGGGCTTCAGGATCAGGCAGACCTGAGTTCAAATTCCAGCATTTCTACTTACTGGCTATGTGACCCTGAACAAAGACTCAGGATCTCTGAGCCTTAGTTTTCTCATCTTTAAAGTAAGGACCAATTATCCTATTTTGAAAGTTGTAAGGAACAAAAGCAATAAATCCATGCAACTTCTTTAGCTCAGTGTCTAGATGATGTAATATGTTCAGTAAATGTTGTACCTATTCCCCTCTCTATGTTTTCTCTTCCAGGCATACCTTTGGAGTCAAACAGGATATTTGGGGGTTAAAAATCAACTGCAATCAAAAGATGAGGGGTGAATCCTGACATATATCACTCTTTTGAAAGGACAGAGTGTATTAATGCGAGTCAAACCCACAAATACAGGCTGAGAACACATGATCAAAATCTTCAGTAGTAAGTGTTTGTCATTGTGGTGGTTTGGAGCTGAATGTACCCCAGAAAAAGCATGCTCTTAATCTAATCCATTCCTGTGGGTGTGAACCCATTGTAAGTAGGATCTTTTGATGAGGTTATTTCACTCAAGGTAACTGAATCAGCTCAGGTAACTTCACCTCAATCAGGAAGGGTCCTTAATCCTATTACTGGAGTCCTTTATAGGAGAAATGAAATTCAGACAGACAGAGGAAAGCCACAGGAAACAAGAAGCTGAAGGTCAATGGAACCAAAGAAAAGGGAGAGACCAGAAGATGCTGCCATGTGCCGTGCAGTGTGACAAGCTAAGGACCAAGGATAGCCAGCCGCTTGCCCCAGAACCCCAGTCTTTGGTAAGAAAGCATCGCCATGATGACTCCTCGATTTCAACTTTCTTTTAGCCTCAAAACTATGAGCAAATAAATTCCCATTGTTCAACCTGACCCAATTCACGGTATTTTTGAGCAGCCCAGGAATTTAAAAGTGAGTAACTTAGATTGTTTTAAACACCATATATTTAATGACTCAAGAAACCAAAAAGATAGTTTTCTACCACCTTGAAAAATGCCATGTAGCACTTGCTGTAACAAGCGTTGAATGCTGGTTTCAACCAGATCAGATTGTTCACCATCTGTTTATGGACAGATAAAGCTTTTCTTCCAGTATAATAGATCAACCAGGATTTAAGGAAAATGGTAGTGTCTCAAAGTTCAGCATCAAATGATTGTGTTTATGTGGCCAAATATTGTACATGGGAAGCAAACAAAAAGATACCAGCCAGTAAAACAGAGCAATATAAACTCTGAAATGCCATTCTGAATTTCTCTGAAACATTTCATTTGTGTTTCATGGAAGTGTGTAAAACAATGGGAATAGCATATTTAATAGAGGGCCAGATATTTCAAGTAAGTTTCACTATTTTAAGCCTTCAACCTACTAAATGCTATTTTTATCCCTTCCCATCTTTAAAATTGTTCCAGTTGTTAATGACTTGTATACTGTGCATATAGGATGAAATTTCTGTATAATATTTTATAAACAATTAAGTAATCAACTTATATTTAGATACAGTAAAGTTGTGTCTGTCCTCCTTTCCAGAAATCAATTAAACAAGGAAAATGAAATGCACAAAATAAAACAAGATCTTTGATAAGGTAGAATGCAGCCACACCCCTGAACTTTTCTATGAATATTGCCATGAAATTGCCATAGAACTTTTCTAGGAAAGTGCTGTGAATATTGGATTGGGGAAAAAACAAAGCTGAGAGGAAGATGCATGGATTTACTGAAAGCAGCAGAAGCTTCACTGAACCTTCCCAGAGGGACAGATCCTTATTTCGTACCACAGTTGGTAAGGCAGGGAGATGAACCAGGAATGTGACAAATGCCAGGTATTTATGCTACACAGTGAGAAGGAAGAAAAGCTGGATATCAAACAGCTCTACAACTGCTACAGAGAAATTAATACTACATAACTATTCAAAATTACCTGTGTCATATGGCCTTATTTTATAAAACCCAGGGAGACTTCCTCTAAGCTGAAGGCAATTATCCATACCTGAAATAGTATACCATGAAACTTGATGGATAAACATGTCTTTTAAAAAGATTTAAACAAATAAAATAAACATGGCCCCTATGAAATAATAACTCAGAGAGGAAATACAAAGACCCAAAATAGAGATGACAAAACAAAAGAAAGTTAATAGTAAAAGAGCAGGAGTCATTTGGCATTGATGATGGCAAAATCATTTTTAAAACTCCCCAAATCATGTAAGACAAACAAACAAAACAACTGGAAAGCAAAAGACAAAGCACAAAGGGGAGGCTAAGCCCACCCATAATCATGCCTGGGAGTCACCTCCAGAGAATCTCTTTTGTTGCTTAAATGTGAGCTTTCTCTCTCTAAGCCTAACTCTGCAAATAAATTCATCACCCTCCCCCCGACATGGGACAGTACCCCCCAGGTGAGTGAGTCTGCCTGGTGCTGTGGGACACAGATTCTGGAAATGAGCTTTACCCTGCCATCAAGAGGCTGAGAATGCCTTTTTGACCAAAAGGGGGAAAAGAAAGTCAACAAAATAAGGTTTCAGTGGCTAAGAGATTTCAAATAGAGTTGAAAGGCTGTCCTGGAGGTTACTCCTATGCAAGCTTCAGCTTGATATCCCAAATGACCACAGTATGGTAAGCCCAAGCCAACAGTAGTCCTGAAAACCCTAAAGAATACCTGGTCCCTCTTTGAGACTCTATAAATGTTTCACTCACTAAATTTATTCTTCAGAAACTTAAATCCCCCAGAGAGCTCCTATGCCAGCTAAGTCTCAAAACACAGGCAACACCTCTTTAAGAGCATCAGTCAGTTGCATCTCCTTTTCCCATAATGTTGACACCCTTTTTCAATATGAGCAAGTTAGGATAGTCACTGCCTAGACATCCCTGAAGATCAGGAAAGTGATTAAACTGGAGGAAGGGGTAGAAACAGATAAGACAGAATTTAACAAAGGATTATGAATACTGAATCTCTATTTAATTTTCTTTTTCTTAGTTGCTAGGGTATTAGAATAACCAGAAGGAAAGAACTGAAATGGTGGACCTGTAACCCATAACATTCTTTGAAATTTGCTATATAGCCACTTTTAAATTGTAATTTGAAAGTTATCACTTTTTGTATAAATGCTATATTTCACAATAAGGAAATAACTGAAAGTATGGTACTGTAACCCATAACACTCTTGGAAATTTCCTAAATAACTGAAACTATGGTACTGTAATCCATAACATTCTTGGAAATTTCCTATATAACTATTTGTTAAATCATACGTTGAAAGTTATCACCTTTTTGCATGTATGTTATATTTCACAATAAGGAAACAACTGAAAGTGTGAAGCTGTAACCCATAACATTCTTTGACATTTGCTCTCTAACTACTTGTTACATTGCACTTGGAAAGTTATCACTTCTACATAAATATGTTATATTCCACAATTTTAAAAAAAGACAAAACCCAGAGATGCCAAAAGAATCTACTAACCAACAAGCGAATTTAGTAAAATCATTATATACAAAATAAATATATGAAATCAATTTTATTTCTAATAAAAAATAAAAAAAATTCAATTTAATAAATAATATAATTAATCTAAAAGGTAAAATACCTAGAAATCAATCTAATAGACTGTGTGTAATATCATTACATTGACAACTACACAACATTGCTGAGAAGAATTAAAGAGTACCTAAGTAAATGGATGGGCACATTAGTTCATGGATATGAAGACTCAGTGTTGTAAAAATGTAAGGTATCTTCAAATTGACCTAGAGATTCCAAGAAGTTCCAACAAAATCCCAACAGGTTTTTTTTTTTTTTTCAATGCGAAGCTCATCTAATATTTATATTTAAAATGCAAAGAACCAAAAGTTTCAGTGAAATTCTTGAAGATGAAGAGCTAAGTTGGAGGAATTACACTACCATGTATCGGGATTTACTATAAAGCTACAGTAATAAAGACAGTGTGGCATTAGTGTAAAGATAAATGAAAAGACCAATGGAATAGAATATTCTGGAAGAGACACTCAAAAACATGGACATTTTATTTAAAACAAAGAGAAGGATGTTCTTTTCAAAAAAAAAATGGTGCTCAGTCAATTATATGTATTTATAGAGAAAAATAAATCTTGGTTCCTAACTTACAGCACGCACACAAATCAATCCCAGAGAGGTCCTTGATCCAAATGTTAAAGGCAAAATGATAATAGTTTTAGAAGAAACATATAATTTTCATGACTTTGGAACAGGCAAAATTTTCTTGAATAGAAAACAAAAAGACTTACCAAAAATGAAAAAATAAAGATAAACTAGATTACATTAAAATTAAGAATTTTTTTTCATTTAACTATTCCACTAAGAGATTGGAAAGGCAACCCAAAGACTGGGAGAAGATACTTGGAATACATATATCCAAAAAAGGACATGTAAATGTGCTACAGATCAATGAGATACAAGGTTCACAATCCAAAGTAAGCAAAAGAATTGAAATGACATTTCATAAATGAGAATATCACAAATACCAATAAATAATTTAATGGGGTTCAATTTCATCACTCACAAGAATATGCAAATTAAAATTACAATTTGATGCTACTTTAAATCCAATTGATTTATATTTAAAATCCCAAGTGTTGTCAATGCTATGGTGCTACCAGTCAGCTACAGGTAAGAATATAAATTAGTATAATCACACTGAAAAAATTGTTTGTGTAAAAACTGAAGATTTGCCTACCCTAAAATCAATTCCTATGTTTTTAATCAACATGCATCAAAAACATGTGATGGAATGTTATTCAAAATAGCCTCAAACATACAAAACAGCAAAAATATTATCCAACAGTAAAATGACAAATCAATTATGATATATTCCTACAATCAAATTTTGTACAATGAGAATGAAATGAAACACTGCTCTATGCAGAAACATGGTGAATCTCACAAGCATGATCTTGAATGAAAAAAGCCAGACAGCATGATTCTATTTATTCAAGGTCCACAAACAGGCAAAATGAATGTATAGTGTTAAAGTAAGAACAAAGCTTATCTTTGAATTGGAAGTTGGTAAGAGGTGGGTAGCTTCTGGAATGTTTCCCTTTATGAAAATACATCAAGCCATGTTCCCATGATTCATATACTATTCATTAAATTTTTAAACTGCAAAAATTATTAATTGTAACAATTATACTACACTTACAAAATGTTAATAATAGGGAAAACTAGGGTGGGGGAGGGGTACATGGAAATTATCTGTACTCTGCATGGTTTTTCTATAAATCTAAAATTTCTCTAAAAACAAGTTCTATTTTTTTAAATTGACTTAGGAAAAAGGTATTATTTCCAAAATATATACAATATTCCTAGATTTAAAAAATTTTATGTACCATTTAAAAAAATATTTACCCATATGATAAACCACCAAAACAGCATACCTCTTTTTCTCTGAATTTGTACTTTGAGTAATGCACTATTAAAAATTTTGAATTTGTACTATTTTCAATAATGAGGTTGAAGCTTTTTTCATGTCAATTTGCCATTTATATTTCTTTTCCAATCTGCTCATACCTTTTGCTCAGATTTTTTCTTTATAGAGTATACATTGGTAGCAGTAGTGATGGTGTATCAGAGTCCTTCATGCTGTAATGGAATTAATGACATATAATGTGTGCATGGTTATCTGCTCTGTGCAACCTTGGAAAAGTTACGCACTATGTAAGTTTCACCTTTGTCATCAGTAAAACTAGAGAAGAATAGCTTCAACAATCCTGAAAAGGTATCTTTTTAAGGATGACATAAGCACTATGTGACATGCAGGTCACAAATACTTTTTCCAGTTTTCACAAATTTGGGGGCAACTTCTATATGTGAGGGTCCATGCTAGGAGACAATTTCTGCCCTTAGACTGGTGCACTGGGCAACTGGCAATCAACTATCGTGAATCTCCGTTACTTCACATTTCATTTGTCACTTCATTCTGCTGATTTCAGGTCTTCAGAATCCAGCAGAGTGTTTCTTTCTTTTCTATCCCCATGATCAACACCAGATTCAGGTCTTCATCTTTCTACCTGGATATTGCAATGGCTTCCTAATTAGTCTCTGCCTCCTTCTCCTTACTCCTCAAACAGTTCAAATCTCTGCTGCCAGACTGCTCATTCTAAATGTGTATTGAATCATACAACAGTTCCAAATTTCCCTCAGCATGGATTCTATTCACCTTATCAGACCACAGATGAAAAAAACCATTGGACCCCTGCCTTTCCTCTGCAGCCTCATGTATTAACAGTCCCCAGTTGGCCTCCTATATTTCAAACGTTCTAAAACACTAGTGGTTTCCTAAACAAACAGGAGTGAACATGACACTCCTTCTCTCAAGAATACCTCTTTACCTCTACTCCTCCCTCCAAACTCATCTCAGACATCATCTTCTCTGGGACATGTCTTCCTTATCACTTGCGGTAGCTAGTCCTGCTATAATCTCCATAGTCTCTGTACTCATCTCATCACAGTACTTGAAAATTGCACGTGGATCACTTACTCATTTAACTGCCCAACTTACTATTCAGGAAAAAAAATTATGTCTTTTATATCACTGCTCCCTAACCCCAAACAGTTCTGTATGAATGAATGAATGAGTGGCAAATGAAAGAGCATAAGACTGGACTGCATCTCAAGCCATCCTTCTGAGCAATATTCCCAGGCATATTTTAGTATGAACTGAATAAAAGTCAAGTTAAGATTGAGTTTTCTGGAAAGAAAAAATACATCATCCCTGTAGCAAGGCAGAAATATTCCTTTTCTAGACAGATAGATAAGGGGTAGATGGATAGATGGATGGATAGATAGATAGATAGATAGATAGATAGATAGATAGATAGATTCCATATACTTTTGAATGGCCTCTAATGCTTTACTTTATTTGACCATTTCTGGCAGGGATTCAATGTCCTAAGTTTAAGGGCACTTGAAGAATATATTGAATATATTATCTTTAGGAGTCATATGTTATTATTCTCACAAGTATAATTCATCTCTTCAACTTTTAAATTGGTCTTACAGCAGGGCTATGGGGTTGAGGTAAAAGAATACATCTTTCTTTGGAAGTGGTTGTGGAAGGCATGTTATAAATGGTCTCATTCCTTCTTTGGGGAGGATGGAGTTCATTCCTTCATTTGCTGCTTTAAGGGCCCTATTTTAGAGCCCATGTACTTGAGGATTAGCTCATGTAGTATAAATTCACCAAAAGGCTTTATCAAAATGAGATCATTTCAATGCAGCCCATAGACAGATGATTTAAGGTTCTTTTCTCTTGTTATTTATAAAGGAGGTTTGAAGGCCAGATCTTGAACACTCTGACTAAAGTCTACTGTCAATCAACCTGTAAGTGTTGAACTGCTTCCTCTGGATGGAAAGAATTATGTGTACATGGCATATTTATGGCACAAATTTTTCTAAAACATTGAGTCATCCACTAATTCTTTGTGAACATTTTTTTAATGACAGCAATTGAGTCTTACTTATCTGGGTTTCCCCATCAGTATCTGTCAGTACCTTTCACTTAGTTCATTCTCAGCAGACGAAGACTTGAATTGATCCCCCAAACCTCCTGTGAACCAAAACCCAAAAAGCACCTGATTTTTTTTTATATGAAAGTTTCTAAGGAGTAGAGGCCCCTGTCCTCAGTTTTATCTACATTCTTCAGTCATTCCTTCATAACAGGCTTTTGCTTCCAATATGCTGCATGATGGATAGTGACAGCTCCACATAAAATAGCTCAGAGGCCACAAAGGAAGAGGGGAACATCCATTACCTGTCCGGCGCTGCCCCGCTCGGTCCCCGGTTCCCGGCCGGCGAGGGGAAACAGGGAAGGAGAGAGAGAGATGCAGACTGCGCGAACTAACCTGGTCATGAATCACGACTCGAACCACACGGCAGTTGTGAAAGCAAGCCCTTTACTACAGCTAGATGAACATTCTGTGTTACTGGTTCCCACACGGGGCACGGCGCCTCGTGGGAGAGCAGCCTCGATGTGGCCGTCAGGCACGGCTCCTTGTGGGCTGTCTCACCCTACCCCGTCCGGGTAAGACCTTTTATACACAATTAACAACCAATAAGCTTCTAGGCTAGTATCGCGTATACAGGATTTCGATTGGTAGGAGCGGGTGGCGGATACATGCGTCACTATGCGGAAACAGGATGCAGGCGCCATCTTGGCTCACTCGATGGGCGGGGGTAACTCTAGAGCAGGCTGCAGCGCATACGCTAGGCCCGATTCGGGAGGCGGCTTTCCACATCTCCCCCTTTCTTATTTATTTTTGACCCAGTGTCTCCAGTGATGAGCGTGCTCCCGTGAACCCAAATGGTTCACAACCTCTTTGGTGCTTTGGGGAGTCTGGACTAGGCCTCAGCCATCCAGCGGCGGAGCCTCTAGCACCAACCAGAATGCTCACGTCATATGGAGACCGGAGAGTCCGTAAGCTGGAAGCAACGTGACTCTCCCTGCAGTGCTTTGCCTGGCAACTGGGGAACAACGACGGGGGCAGGAACAGCAGTAACCAGAGTCGGGGGTGTCACTAGGTGTCTCTGTGCAATGGCTAGGGTCCAGTCTGGCCACAACTAGGACTCTGCCCTAGAGACCCACCTGAGACAAAATTATGACTACTGGTGTCGCCTTTTACACCCGAGAAACAGCCATGCGATTCGCTACAAATTTTGCTCCAAAGCGTCCCACCTGAGGCGACCAGGAAGGGGTATGGTTAATAAATCGGTCACTATCGGGGGTAACAGAGGTGGGAGTCATAGCCATCATAGTGGTAACACGCAATTGCTGCTGCGCTTGAAACAGGCGTTCTAGCAAACATTTAACAACGACTAATCCCACCAATAATCCCACTGCAATGAGGATCCAATTAGTTAAATTGGGCCAAGAGAACCAGGAAGAAACACTGTGCAATAGTTTCTGTAGAACCTCGCCTAACCCGGAGAGATCGACTTTAACGGGTTTTAACTTGATCCCCCCCAATTGTGTCTAAACTAGACTCCACCTGTTGGGAGAGATTAACAAATTCAGGAAAATATGACCTTTTCAGCCAATCAGAGACTCTGGAAATGCTTCCGGTCACGTTGGCCCTGACAGGAGTGACACAGAGTTTAACCGTAAGCCACCGGGTGTCACATGTTTGCTGAAGCACTCTCCAGAGTCCATCTATTTCCAGTCCAAGTTCATCTATCTCCGCTTGGAGTTTCTGAATGGCCTGGAAATTTAAGTTCAGCATCTGATTGTGGCGGCGTAGCACGTCTCGGGTAAGGTTGACCAAGCCATTTACCGTTTCCATCGTTATGGCGAGCTGCCGATCTGTCCATGCTTGTAGCACAGCCTGCCCGATCGTTGGGACAAACAAAGAGGAAGCTACACTGGCAGCATTCGATAGCCATTCTTTTATGCCTCTTGGACGCCTAGACTTAGAGAAGGGGATATTGTTAAGTGAAACAACTTGAGAAACAGGGCCAACCCAGTCGGTTGCCTTGACGGGGAGCCAGACATAACTTGGGCGATACACTAGGATAGCGGGGCGGCGAGGCATCCGGGTCTTTGGAACGGTTGCAGACTGTAGGAGCAAACCCCGGAAGGAAAAGGCACCTTTGAGTCTCCTTTTTACTCAAGATCCCTTCACAAGACTGGCGGCTCTTCCCTGTAACGTTAAGAAATTCAAGCAAGACTCCCTTACTTAACTCGCCATTACCAGTTTCACAAGTAGCATTCGCCGCAACTATGGTGTTGACAACCTTGACAGAGAGGTTAGCAAAAGAGAGGATCAGTGTGTCATTGGTGAGGGGGAAGGACTCGTTGAAGCTTGTGGAGGGTCAGAAGGCAGGTGGTGGAGACCTAGAGACAGGGTACGAGTGAAAAACACAGGAGAGGCGGGAGACCCAGCAGAGAATGGGGCCAGGGTCGGGGGATGATGCCACAGGCCCCAAAGACCACTCTCCTGCGCTACCACAGTTCCACTAAAAAGAAAAAGGCAGATTAGAAGGATTGCTATAGGAGAGCAAAGAACAGAGTTACCGATCCTCTTTTGGGCAACCGCGGGGTGGTCAGTCCTACTATTATCGTCTTGTCGGTCGTCGCCATCATCAGCAGGGTCGGAGGCTTGGTCTAATGGTTCAGGTTGTATATTCGTTGGCGTTTCTGACAGCTGTTCCTTGGCTTCTTCAGGTGATGTCACGGTTCTCACCAGTCTTTCCGGAACCCACACTGGTTGACGTCCTGGTTCCTGGGGAAAAACACAAACAGAGCCTCTGGCCCAGCTGAGCACCGGGTCAGGGCCTTTCCACTGCCCCGACAGGACATCCTTCCAACGGACTAGACCTCTATGCGGAGGACTCGGGGTGGTGTGTTGCAGGGCAGGTGTCATTCCTTGTGAATTTTCGTTTAAAAAATTATATGTGAGCAAGGCTACAGACAGTCGAGCTTTTGGGGACAGGCCGTGGCCTATACCCTCTTTCTGTTTTTTAAGCAAGTCTTTGAGAGATCTGTGCGCTCTTTCAATGATTCCTTGCCCCTGAGGGTTATAGGGGATGCCATGTTTTAATTGGACATCCATGTTGTCACAAAATTTTTGGAAGGATTTACTAGTGTAGGCAGGCCCGTTATCCGTCTTTAACGTCTTTGGCTTACCCCAAGCTGCCCATGCAGCAAGGCAGTGTGCAATGACGTGGGAGACTCTTTCTCCTGGTTCAGCAGAGGCAAATAAAACTTGGGAGCATGTGTCCACCGACACATGTAAGTACTTGATCTTACCATACTCTGAATGATGAGTGACATCCATCTGCCAAGTATCCCCTGGGGTGAGACCCCTAGGGTTGACCCCAACCGAGGGGACTGCTCTCTGCTCTGCACAATTGTTGCAGGCTCGGACAATATCTCGAGCAGCTGCACGTGGTATGCTGAACCGCTTAGCTAGGGTACCTGCGTTGATGTGAAACTTGGCATGGAATTCTCGGGCTTGTTGATACGGTACCAGCGTCGGAAAGATGTGCAGCTGTCGAGTGGCTACATCTGCGCTATGGTTCCCCTGGGCCATAGGGCCAGGCAAACCTGTGTGGGCTCTAATATGGGTTATGTAAAAAGGGTGTTGCCTGGTCCATATAACCTCCTGTAGTTTGGCAAAGAACGTCCTTACTGTAGAGGAATGTTTAACAATGCCCACCGTTTCTAAAATTTGTACAGAGTTCACAACATAAGCAGAATCCGAGACGACATTTAAGGGCTCGGAAAGGTTTTCCAGGACTGCAATGATAACCTGCAGTTCTACCCATTGAGGCTTTTGTGGTTGGAAGAGCACTGTTTTAGGAGTGTCCCCCTCCACACAATACGCCCCTGTTCCAGAGCTGGAGCCGTCCGTGTATACGGTGGGGGCGCCTGCTAGTGGCCTAGGAGAGGTTACTTTGGGAAAAATCACTGGGTGCCGGGTGACAAACTGCAAGAGAGGAGCCTTAGGGAACTGATTGTTAATGGGACCAAGAAATGTACACCGGAGAATGGCCCATTGATCTATGCATCCGGTGAGTATCTCAAGCTGCTGGGAAGAATAAGGCACCCTGAGATTTTTGGGCTGCTGACCGAAATGCTGCACAGCCCTTTTAATGCATTCTAGGGCCAAGTCTGCAACCGCTGTAGGATAGTGCTCTAGGACTTTTTTGGGGGAAACTCCAGGGTGGACCCAGAGCAGCGGCCCCCGCTGCCACAGTACCGCAGTGGGCTGTAATTCTGTCGGCAGCACGCAGGCTTCAAAAGGCTCATCAGGGTCTATTCTCTTCAATGCAGCGCCACTGAGCGCCTGTTCCACCTGGCATAGTGCTCGCCTTGCCTCTGGAGTGAAGCTTCGAGGTGAGTTTATATTAGAATCCCCCTTCAACAGGTCGAACAAAGGTGTTAGTTTGACATTGGGTATTTTTAGGTATGGACGGATCCAATTGATATCCCCCATGAGTTTTTGTAGATCATTGAGAGTGTGTATATTGTCTAGCCTGAGAGACACCTTTTGGGGGGAAACATGAGTGGGTGCGACTTTCGCCCCCAGGAAAGTGGTAATGTCAGTCATTTGGATTTTTTCAGGGGCAATCTCTAGGTTAGCTTCTCTAAGACTAAGGACTAAATGTGACAAAACTGTTTTAAGAAGATCTGTGTCTCTATGGGCTAAGAGAATGTCATCCATATAATGGATGATTTTCACTTGAGGGAACTGCTGCCGAGTGCTAGCTAGCTTCGCAGCGACATACAGCTGGCACATGGTAGGACTATTAGCCATGCCTTGGGGCAGGACTGTCCATTCAAAGCGTTGACAGGGCTCCTCTTGATTACTAGAGGGCACAGTAAAGGCAAACTTAGGAGTGTCTTCAGGGTGGAGCGGAATAGAAAAGAAGCAATCTTTCAGATCTATGATGAAAATCGACCAGTGCTCCGGTAATGCCGAGAGGAGGGGCAGTCCCATCTGAACGGGCCCTAAAGGCTCCATGCAATCGTTAATAGCTCTTAGATCATGTAGCAGTCTCCATTTACCAGATTTCTTTTTTATTACGAATATAGGGGTGTTCCACGGTGACGTGGAAGGGGCGATATGGCCCTTTTCTAGTTGTTCTGATACTAGGGCGTGCAACGCTGCAAGTTTTTCCTGTGGCAAGGGCCACTGAGGCACCCACACCGGAGCCTCGGTTTTCCATTTTAGTTTTATAGGTGTGGGTGGGAATCTCTCCTCAGTGGCCCCTATGAAAAACCCAAGCCTCGTCTGTCAGACTTGGGGGCAGCTTGTATAGGCTCCGCACGTCCGTGCAGTGAAGCTCCTAAACCCTTGCCGGGGGTATACCCCATTTCTTTTAGCAGTCGCTTAGAGGTTGGGGAGTAGCCGCTAATTAAAGTAACGTCCATTTGGGTCAGAATGTCTCTTCCCCACAAAGACACAGGCAGGGCTAATACATAAGGCTGGAAACTGCCTTGGTGTCCTTCTTCATCGGCCCAATGAAGGGCAGCTGCACTGAGCATGGGCGCTGAAATTTGGCCTATTCCTCTAATGGGCTCTTCCGCCCTGCTCGTTGGCCAGGTGGGGGGCCATTCTTGTTGTCTTATGATAGACCGATCGGCCCCTGTATCGAGCAGGCCCAAGAAAGATCTGCCTTGCACCTTAATGGTTAGCATAGGTCGAGACTCCAGGGACATATGGAGTCCCTCAAAAATCGCTCCACTGGATCCGAACCCTTTTTCCCCTCTCTGTCTGATTCTGCTTGGAAAGACTGCATGTAAGCTGGGTAAGAGCAGGAGCTGCACCAGCTTATCACCTTCTGCAATGACTAAGGTGCCCCGCTGAGATTGAACCATAACTTGGGCACGGCCTGTGAAATCTGAATCTACAAGTCCTGGTATAACTGTTAATCCTTTCAGGGCCGTGGATGCTCTTCCCAATATGAGCCCTACAGTACCAGCCGGTAAGGGCCCCTTGAAGGAGGTCCCTACTAACTGGACACCCATGGAGGGGGTTAGTACGAGTCTGGAGGTGGCACAGAGGTCCAGTCCTGCTGAGCCGGGGGACGCACGAATTTGATCGGATCCTGTGTTGTCGAATGGCATGCAAGGGGGTCCGTCGAAAGGGCGGACCCCCTCTTCCCGTTTTTTGGAATCTGCTCGGGGCGGCCAGAGAGGCGTCTACCCTGCGCATCGAAAACCGATTTACAGTCTTCTGCGCGGTGGGGGCCTTTGTGGCAACGGCCACACGGCCTGGTTGCTGCACCTGGTTCGCCAAACCGTTGAGTGGCAGGGGGTTGACGTCTATTGGGACAATCTCTCTTAAAGTGCCCTGATTGGCCACAGCCATAGCACCCGTTAGACTTTGCCCCTAAGGTTCTCGGGCTTTTTGTAGCCACCTGTAGGGAGCTGGCTAGCATGGCAGCTAGACCTGCATTAGTTAAAGGGCTGCCAGCATCTCTACAGAGCCTGACCCACTCTGTCAAATTTTTTGCTCTGTTTTGTGCCAGGATAACTTTGCACTCCTTGTTGCACTGCTCAAAAATCATTTGCTTAACCACAGTCTCTGCTACTCCTGGATCTGAGAAGATTCTCTCAGCTGCGGTTTGCATCCTGGCTACAAAATCCGCAAATGGTTCTGTGGGGCCTTGGTGTATATTGCTGAGTGAGGCCTGAGCCTCTCCCTCACCTGTTAGCTTTTTCCAGGCACCCACAAAACAGCGGAAGATCTGGGCATAGACCTCTTGTGGGAAACCCGTTTGGTTCTGGGCATGGGCGCCTCTCCCCAACAGCATGTCAGCATTCCACCCGCCACGTCTCCCCGCCGCATTCCTTGCGGCCTGCTCTTCAGCTAACTCCTCAAACCATGCTTTCCAATCTATGAATCGGCCTGACGGCAAGCAAGCACGGGCTAGCTGAAAAATATCTGCGGGTGTATGATTTAGAGCAGAGAGGTTCTCGATCATGTTCAAGGTATAAGGGGCATTGGGGCCATACTGATGGACGGCCTGCCTCAATTCCCTCAATAGTTTGTAATCATATGATTCGTGCCGATTGCCACCTCGGGGATTGATAATAACCGGGTACATTTCTGAGACTGGCTGCGGCTCAAGTGGCTGGTAGCCACCCAGCATGCCAAAAGGTCTAAATGTTGTGAAAGGGTTCCATCTCCAGAAATGTCTCCCACCACTACCTAATGGCAAAGGGTCCTGAGGGCCTGTATACTCGGGCGGGGGGTACGGCAAAGGTTGCCCCTCCCCTGACCGACCCATCGGGGTTTCCGGGTCTGGCAGCAAAGGATAATTACATTTACTGGGCATGGCCACTAGAGGGAGCTCTCGGCAAGGTCCTTTGGTGGGACCGCCCAAGGCGTCAGTTGGGAGCTGGGGTGTCCCTGGGGGTGCAGCGGTAGACATTGGCGGGGCGGAAGGCCGCACGGGTGTGGCGGGAGGCTCCTCCCACTCAATTAGCGGGGATGCTTCCGCCTTCTCGTCAGTATCGCTATCTGACTCTGAGTCAGAGTCACTGGACTCCGGCGGTTTGCCCTTACAGGAGCCGTCCGCTGACGAAACTGACTGGGTTTCTTGGAGCGCGCACCGTGCTTCTTGCAAGACAGAGGACGGGCTTAGGCCGGTAGCCGATTCTAGTTCAAGGACCGCACGGACGGTCTCCCATATGGGTACTAGAATCGGGTCCATACACACGCCCGTCTGGCGCGCTCGGTCTATGTCGCGACCGAGCTTCATCCAAGAGGGTAGGCTAAGGCTGCCGGTGCAGGCAAACCAAGGGGCAAAAGTATCAACATCATCAAGAAAACGCTGAAGGGAGCTTTTCCTGACCGAGATACCCCGTTGTTTCACAAGGTTCTTTAAGGGAGCTAAGAGAGGTGAACTTCCGGACTGCCCCATGATTGCAGTCGGCACTATACTTCAGTCACTCGGAGAGCTCTTCCGAGTCCCCCGGGGTCACCTGAAAACCCACGGGCCCTAACTATCATGTAATAAGACGCACTCACCTTCTCGCGTTGATCAGGCGCGGGAAGTCCGCCGTAAGCTCGACGCGCAGCGCTGCTCTCCTCACAGAGGGACCGTCGAGAGCGAGGCAGGAGGAGGAGCTTCCCCGTACGGGCCACCACTTGTCCGGCGCTGCCCCGCTCGGTCCCCGGTTCCCGGCCGGCGAGGGGAAACAGGGAAGGAGAGAGAGAGATGCAGACTGCGCGAACTAACCTGGTCATGAATCACGACTCGAACCACACGGCAGTTGTGAAAGCAAGCCCTTTACTACAGCTAGATGAACATTCTGTGTTACTGGTTCCCACACGGGGCACGGCGCCTCGTGGGAGAGCAGCCTCGATGTGGCCGTCAGGCACGGCTCCTTGTGGGCTGTCTCACCCTACCCCGTCCGGGTAAGACCTTTTATACACAATTAACAACCAATAAGCTTCTAGGCTAGTATCGCGTATACAGGATTTCGATTGGTAGGAGCGGGTGGCGGATACATGCGTCACTATGCGGAAACAGGATGCAGGCGCCATCTTGGCTCACTCGATGGGCGGGGGTAACTCTAGAGCAGGCTGCAGCGCATACGCTAGGCCCGATTCGGGAGGCGGCTTTCCACAATTACCTCCAGTTTGCGAACATTACCATCATTACCCTTCTGCATTTGAGCATAAGCTGCAATCATAGCTTGTCAGAAAATATGAAATATCCCCCATTTCCTTCAGTACCACTGGTTTCTTGTGACTCACTGTGTCATTTTACTAAGTTGGTGACATCCATGTCTGCTGCTATATAAAATAGTTAGCAATAGTCTTCCTCCTTTTGGACTGGATGTATTTGTATAATGATTTGCAAATGTTCCATGACTGTGTGTGTGTGTGAGCTCCTGTTTGTAGGCAGTCAGTCCATGAAAGCAGCCATCAGTAGAACTCCAAGAATTTGGAAATGAGTGCCAAAATTAAAAGTCAACATGAGCTGGATCAAAGCATAGATATACAACGTCATCTTAAAGTGACAAAATGAATCCTAGGCCAGCAAGATTGGACATTATCCTGAGTAAAGGTAGAAATATATCTAAATTCAAATAGTCCAAGCAGAAGTAACTGGTTGGTCTAGAAGCACTGGGAAAGAAAAAGGAAAATTAAGGAGGCAAATATTGCGAGGGTCCATCTATCCTTATCCAGGGCAGGTGAGTAGGTGTCCTAGTAAAATGCTGATAAAAATCAAGGCTGTTTTGCACAATGCACCCTAATCACATACACCATGACTCTTGTTTATACCCCACACTAACCCAACAGTCTTCCAATCCCAAAGCTGTTTTCTTGGTACTTCCACATCATGGATTGAAGACATGAGTATCCTCAACACTGTACAAAGATCAAACACATGCACATATGCACACAAACACACACCCCCACAAATCACATGCAGAATAAGATGGCATGCTAGTTTATTTACACATGTCCTGTATAGACACTTGAGTTTACTTGGTGTAATCATTCTCCAGGAGTCAGATGAGTTCTGATGCTCTGAAAAGCTGAGAACATAAGAGATGCACCGAAAAGCCACTGGGGTGAGAGAATTAAGAATATTGTTAAGTGGGTGGTTGAAGCAATGGCTTATAGATAAGAGAGCAAAGACAGGAGAGGATTTAAGGTCAAGAGAAACTAGAGGATTCAGGGGACTAAATGAAATCCAAGGACAAGAGAGATAGAAGAAACTAAAGTGACAAGTTCAAATGAAAGAAAATTTTGATCAGAAACTGGAAAACCCAAAATTATGAGGTAGAGGTAGAGGAGCAAATCCCAGTGATTTCAAGGTGAGACATCACTGAATATGAGGAATTCAAGATGTTGGGTGAGTGGTTCATCCATTCAGACATTTGACATCTAGGATGATGGCAGGAATAGTATTAAAAAAAATACTATGAATTTTGGGTGCCAAATTCTTCAAAGACTACAAGTGAAATACTTTACTCACATTGTTATTTTATGTCTCCATAATTAGCTTATGCTCTTATCATTTGGTGGAATGTCACCTGCTCCACTTTGTCCTACCACCTTTCCATGTAGAACACATATATTTCCCCTAGAACATGAATTATTTTGGTGAATCCTTCCTAGAATGTAAGTTCTTCTTTGTATGAAATAACATCTAATTCAATGGCTAACTATATACATTTTTTTAATGAATAAAGGAGACGTCCCGATTAGGAGGAAAATTCTGGAATGTAATCCAGGAAAGAAAATGAAAATTTTCTGGTGGTGTTAAAAGAACAAGAAGAAAGAGGCAACAGAGAGTTCAAGAAAGAGGGATAATAAAAAAAAAAAAAAAAAAATCAGGCAATTTATTAGCCAGAGTGGAGGGCATTGGTGATCTGTATGAACTTGTATGAGTCCTCTAGAGTGAAAAGTGAGTGGATAGGGAGCAAATGAAGACAGTGCTGTTTAGATCACTCCTCGGGGTGTTTAATTAACAGAGAGAAAGTATACAGTTGTAGGACTTTCCCCAAATATTTCACATTTTTGATGCTATGTTAAATGGCATTTTTTATTTCACTTTCAGATTGTTTTTTTGCCAGTGTAAGAAAACAATTGATTTTTGTATACTGATCTTACCTTCTGCAATCTTACTAAATTCACTTATTTGTTCTAGTAACTTTTAGCAGATCTTATAGAATTTTCTACATAGATGATCATGCTATCCCCAAATTAAGAAAAATTTACTTCTTTCTCTATTGCCTCATTGCTTAAACTAGAACCTACAGTACAATGTTGGATGAATGTGATAAAAGGAAATATTCCTTAATTTGAAAGAAAAGCATTCAGTCTTCCATCATTAAACATGATTTTAGCTATGCAGATGCCCTTTTGCAAGCTAACAACTCCCCCTTCTCTTCCTGTTTGATGGGAGTTTTTATCTGGAATGGATTATGAATTTTTCCAAATGCATTTTCTTTATTGATATGATCATGTGTTTGTACACAAATGTTCAACTAACCTCGCATCACTGGAATAAGCCCCATTTGGTTGTGGTATAGTATCCTTTTTATATATTCTTTGATTTAATAAAATTTTGTTAAGAATTTATACATCTGTGTTCATAAGGGGTATTTAGCTTTCTTTCTTTGTAATGTATTTGCCAGGTTTGTTATTAGGAAAATGCTGACCTCATAGAATGAGTTGCAAAGTATTTTCTCCTCTTCAAATTTATGGAAGCAATTGTGTAGAATTGGTATTATTTCTTCCTTAAATCTTTGGTAGAATTTACCAGTAAAGCCATTCAGGTCTGCAGTTTTCAATTTCTTTAATAGACCTAGAGGTACTGAAGTTGTCTTTTCTTTTTGAGTGAGTTTTGGCAGTCTGTCTTTCATTTAATTTATGTTGTCAAATGTAATGGCATATTTTCCCCATAATATTCTCTTTTCCTTTTAATATCTATACAATCTGTTTTGATGTCACCCTTCTCAATCCTGATATTTTAATTTAATTTATGTATTTTTTTATTTTTTTCTGATCAGTCTGGGTACAGGGGTACAGGTTTACCCATTTTAATGATCTTCCCAAGGAACTAGCTTTTGGTTCCACTGATTTTCTCTATTATTTTCCTGTTTTCTATTTTACCATTTTTCATTCCTATCTTCATTATTTCCTTCCCTCTGTTTGCTTTCAGTCTAATTTGCTCTTCTTTTTCTGATTTCTTAAGGTGGAAGCTAGGTCATTGATTGGAGACCTGGATTCTTTCCTAATACAGATGTTTAGTGCTATGAATTTCCCTCTGAGTACTGTACTACTTTAGCAGCATCCCAAAAATTTGGGTATGCTAGTTTTAATGTTTATGCAGTATAAAATGTTTTCTTAAATTTCCCTTTTTATTTTTTCTTTGACCCATGCTTAACTTAGACATATATTATTTAGTTTTCAAATATTTGGGGACTTCCCAAAGGTAATTATATTATTAATTTTAATTTAATTTCTTTGTGATCCTTGTATGTTTTGAATCATCTTAAATTCAATGGGATTTGTTTCATGGCCCAAAATTTGGATATCTGGGTGAATGCTCCATGTATACTTGAAAAAACTTTACATTCTTCTTTTGTTGGATGGAGTATTCTATAAATGTTAATTAGGTCCAGTTTGTTGACCATGTTGTTCAAGTCTTCCATACCCTTCCTGGTTTTATGTCAACTTGTCCTAACAATTTTTAAGAAATGAAGTTGAAGAAAGGCTGAATATAATTACGTCTTTGTCTATTTCTCCTTGCAATTCTATAAGTTTTGGCTCACTGTATTTTAAAGTTTTTTATTAGGCAGTTAAAAGTTTAGGATTATTATATTCTCCTGATGAACTGATCCCTTTATCATATGAAATGACTCTATTTTTCCATGGTAATATTATTTACTCTAAAATATACTTTGTCTTATATTAATATATCTACTTCAGTTTCATTTTTATTAGTATTAGCATTGTATACATTTTTTCAAACTTTTAATTTAACCCATTTGTGCCTTTGTACTTACAATGAGTTTCTCACTGGCAGCATATAGAAAGGGCTTTCTTTTTATCCACTCTGACAATCTCTGCCTTTTAATTGTAGAATGCTGACCATTTACATTTAACGCTATCATTGCTATGTTTGAATTTAAATCGATTGCTATTTGTTTTCTACTTGCCCCATTTTCCCTTTGTTCCATTTTTCCTTTATCTCTGATTTCTTTGTGTTAAGTAATTTTTGTGATTTGATTTTATCTCTTTTATGGTTTATTTGCTGTGTCTCTTTTTTGTTTTGTTTTGCTTTTTTAATGAGGTTGCTTTTGGTTTATACATCTCTCAACATTACTTTGAAGTAAAATTAAACCACTTCACATATAGTATAAAAATCTTAAAATAGTTTAATTCCATTTCTCCCCTCCTAGACTTTGTTCTATGTTTGTGGTTAATTTTACTTCATATTGCATTGTCATGATTTTTGCTTTTAACAATCAATTATCTTTCAAAGAGTTTCAAAAAATGAGAAAAACTCTTATTTTCTAACTATGCACATTGTTTCCACTTCTTTATTCCCCTGTGTGGATTCAGATTTGCATCCAGTGTCCTTTTGCTTCTGCCTGAAGGACATTCTTTAACATTTCTAGTAATGCAGATCTGCTGGAGAACTCCTTCAGCTTTTCTATATATGAAAAAGTGTCTCATCGCCTTCATTGTTGAAAGATATTTTCATTGGGTGTGGAATTCTAGATGAACAGTTTTGTTTTGCTTTGGTTTGTTTCTTTCAGGATTTTGAGAAGCGCTTCACTGCCTTGCCTTATTTCTGCTGAGGAGCTGCTCTCTTTCTTATCTATATTCCTCTATATGCACTCTTTCTTTTCCTCAGTCTACTTTTGAAACTTAAGCTTTAATACTGTTTTTAAGAAAACTGATTATGAGGTTCCTTGCAGGGTTTTCTTTCTGTTTGTTAATCTTTGGTTGAGGTTCTGTGAGTTTTTGGCTTTCATCAAATTCTGAAAAAAATTAGAAATTATTTCTTTAAACAAATTTTACTGTCCTCTTCACCTTCATCACATCCCTCACCCCCCAACCATCCTTCAGGACTCCAATTACACGTGCATTAACTGCTTGCAGTTTTCCGACAGCTCACCAGTGGTTCTGTTTATTTTTTTCTCTGTTTCTTTTTTCCAGTCTTTCTTTTTTCTCTGTTTTTCATTTTGGAGAGTTTTATTTCTGTGTCTTCAAGTTCATTAACATTCTTTTCTCCTGTAATATTTAATCTGCAAATTTTTCCCATCCAGTTGCAAGCACTATATTTCTCATTGCTAAAAGTTGTACTTTTTTATTATATCTTCCATGTCTCCACATAAGATGCTAAATCTTTTCTCTACCTTCTTGAACATAAATATTAGTTTAACTGTTTTAATGTCCTTGTCTACTAATTCAGTGTCATTTCTGTCAACTGTGTCATATCTACATCTGTTTCTCCTCATTATAAATCATTTTTTTCCTGCTTCTTGATATGGCTGATAATTTTTAATGGACACCAGACACTGTGAATGTTATTTTATTGGTGCTGGACATTTTTTAATTTCTATAAATACTCTTAATCTTTGTTCAGGAACACAGTTAAGTTATTGGAAAACAGTTTGATCCTTTCGAGGCTTAAGCTTTGTTAGCCATCAGAGCAGCCATTAGTGTAGGGGCTAATTTTATTTCCCATTATTGAGGCAATAGACTTCTTGGTACTCTGCCTAATGCCCCATGAAGTATGAGGTTTACAGATGGGAACATCAACTATTCCTGTTACTGTGTGAACTCCTGAGATTTTTTCCTTTTGCTTCTTTCAGGGGGTTCTTTGACTTTGGGCAGTCTCCTCACACTCATGCTAATTAGTACTTAGCTGAAAACTCTGGGAGGTCCCTCTGTAATTCTATGGAACTCTCTCTGTATTTCTCTTTCTGTCCTGCAAACTGTAAATACCTTGGTCTCATTAGACTCCAAATTCTGTCTCCTCACTCAGAAATATTTCTGGACTCCACATGGGTTTCCTCTTGCAGAGTTGTGGCCTGGACACTGTACAAACAGTAAACTAAGGCAATCAAAGGGCTTCCCTCACTTCTTTCCCCTTTCTTAGGAATCACTGTCCTGTGCCTCCTGGTATCCATTCAACAGCAAAGAGTGAGTACCTGAAAACCACTTTGTATATTCCATTTAGGTTTTTAGTTGTTTCAGGCAGGATATATAAATGCAGTCTCTGTTTTCCCATTTTCTTGAAAATAGGATTTTGAATACAATATAAAATTGTCTATTTTCCTTTTGATTAATCTTTGAGGTGCTATTTCAAAGTTAATATAGGATCACAAGTTAGCTAAATGTGAGTTTTTCATTGGAGATATTATTTCAGAGCTAAAATAGAATTAGGATTTAGCTAAATATGAAATTTATCTATTGCTTTGATCAACTCACATTAAGTAATCTTTGACCCACTTTGGATAGTAAGGAGGCATGTAGTTGATCCAAAACAGAGATGGTCCATTCCCTTTGCACCCCCAAGGAATTCTGCATTACTGCTCTGTTTTCGTATGGAATATATGCAGGAAATCATTATCAGGTCTTTGAGGGTTAAATGGCTATATATTACCAATCCATCTACATGCTTTGGTTGACTGCGCCCTCTGTGCCAAGCACTTGTCAGACTTTGTTAGGTATAGAAGCAAAAGATGCCTTCTCTATACTCCAATGATCTAGACTCTAGCAAGAATGTTCAAACTAGCCCATGATGAAAGAAAATTGCATGGCAATCATGAGTGCTGAATGAATGTACAATAGCAGTTTATAAAAAGGAGCAAACAGACTGAGCAATGATGAGCAAAGAGGTGTTGGTAGAAGCTCAGCCTTGAGGACAAAAGGTGAACAAGTGGACTTATAGTAGGAGATAAAGGAGGTATGAGCCAAGTCTAAGGGAGAAATGTTCTTACCTCACATACTGGGGTCATTGCAAGGCCTACCCAGGATAAGGCAGAATGTCTATATTGAAGAGCGTGCAATGGGGAAAATGCACCCCCTAAGGTCAGTCATGCTCTGACACCTAACATCAGATCATTAGGGTTTTTGTTTGTTTGTTTGTTTGTTTGCTATAGAGTTATACAATCATTATCAAAGATCAAGGTTACTGGATCACAGTTCAACAACTTTAGGTATTTCCTTCTGGCTATTCTAAAACACTAGATACTAAAAGAAAATAGCTAAATAATGAGTCAGTATTGGCAGTCATTTGTTAAATTCAAATTTCTCAGTTATACCTCTTTCCTCTCATCTAATCTTTCTCTCAGGGATATCTGGGCAAAGGTTATTAGTTTGTAAGACAACAGCTCATTTACATAACCCATGAAGAACTTCGCAGAAAACATTCTGTACCTCAAATGCAGTACCTTCCCACACCTAGACATGCACTAGCACACATACTGTAGTGGATGCAGTGGGTGCTCTGTCTACATCCCTGTGCCTGGCCTGTGCATACACCAGAAGCTCTGTGAGTGAGGTCTGCTATTGGCACACAGCTGTCCCCTTCGGGGAGAATTCCCCCAGGATGAGTGGACAGGACTGCCCATCCAATCGGCTGCACCCACGCCTTTATCCTCCTGCTCCAGGCAGCCAGAGACCAATGAGTAACAGACATGGAATACAAGAGTCAGGACCCCTTATCACACAAAGGAACCTACTCTTGGAGGCAGTTTGTGCCCCGGAGCTCCCCATGGTGTCAGACTGAAGCTGGTCTCTGAGACCACACCCTTGTTAGCTTCCTTCTTCTGAACTATCCAGCTTCCCTCACTCCTTTCCAGATTTCTTCTGAAAGCAGTCACCAAATAAATCATTTGCAGAAGAAGCTCCATCTTAGTCTCTTCTTCTAGAGAACCCAACCTAAGACATACATACATGCGCATTTTATAAACAATGGGGTGATTTCATGTGAAAATGGAGAATTCCACTAACACATTGTGATCTTTTAAATATTATTATGACCAAATAATGGTTAATAAGCCCTCAACAGCTTCCTCACCATTCATGGACAAAGGCCTCAGGCTCTAGTCATGGGTTTCATGTCCTGGACAGGTTTACAAACCTCTTTCCGTATCTCTTAGGTTTAGACCAAGTTCTCCCTACCGCCGCCACCTCCCTTAGTTGTGAAATCTTTGTTTGGGATGTTTCTGGTGTTATTGACCCACTTTTGCCTCATATTCTCTATTTTCAGATATCTCTTTGCCTATCTGAACCTTAGCCTAGATCAGAGCTCTGGATTCTCTGCTTGCTCAGAGAACGGTTTCAAAACAGGATTTTTTTTTGCCTTGGGCCTCGATCCCATATCTAAGCAGCAGCGTCTGAGCCCTACATCCAAAGGAAGGGCTCCCTGTGCCCTGGCAAGGTCAAGCTCAGAGCCTCAACCTTGCAGTCCTCAACCTCATTTGCTGGTCATGCAAACACCTATAATTGAAAGCACTAGTTTCCCCCACATTGCTGTTCAGTGGCCCCATCCCTCCACCTCACAAGGCAAAGGCACAGCACTTGGATTGGAATTTAAAGTCTTGGCACCCCCAGCACTCCCTTCTGCTGAAGGCAGACCCCAGCAAGTAATACCTCCACTTGATCTTGCAGTCAGCTGTTGCCATCTTTTGATTAAGTCGTTCCCCTTGGGATTAGATTTCTTTTTCCAGCTTGACTCTTTGTTTCCTGACTCTGCATTCTTAGATCTATACATCCCTTCATGCCCATGCCTCTAACCCTCCCTGGATATAACAAGTGTCTATGGAAGTAGAGGGAATGATTTCGATTCTTGTTCCCTTATCTTAGCCATCTTTTCTTTTTCTTTTCCTTTGCATGCACACAGAACCCTCCTACTCTTACTCCCAGAAGCCATCATCAAAATCTCCTCAACTGGTCCTTCAGTACTGAAATTTTACTTTCACTTTCTCATCAAAGATTCAATGGACCACAAAAACTATCCTTTATTAAGCTCTTTGTGTCTCAAAAGTGGACATTGTTGAAAACCAGACAAAGGTATTAAGACTAAAATTCTAGACAACGTAGCCTCTAGGAGCACCAGTGTCCCCACCCAGCTCTTTCATATCCTTACTCAGGGCCTCAGCTTCCTCATTTGTAAAATGAGGATAATAAGAGAATCTTCTTCAAAAGGGGATTGTAAGAATAAATGCATAAATTCCATGTTAATCATTAAGAATATATGAACCAGAAACATAGTAGGCCCTCAATAAATTGTATATAAAACTATTTTCATTTCTATTTTATTTTACATTTCTCAGAGTTACACATATGGTAATTGCTCAAATTCCTTCTTTCCTTCCTTCCCTCCCTCCCTCCCTCCCTCCCTCCTTCCTCCCTTTCTTCTTTCTTTCCTTTCTTCTTTCCTTTATATACATCCAACAATAAAGAATGAGCATCTTCTCTGCCCAGAGCAACCCTCTAGGGTTTGGGGATTTGGAGAGAGGAAGGAGGCTGGCCTGCTCCCTTTCCTCAAGCAGCTTCCAGTCTTGGTGGAGAAGAAGGGGAGGAAAATGGGAAAGCCATCTTTTCATACCATGAGTTGAGTGAACAACTGGAGGTTTGCAGTTAATTTCATAAGAACAAAAGCCCAAAATCAGGGAAGGCTTTGTCACAGAGAAAGAGAATAAAAAGGGAATTCATAAAGTGGGATCCCAGGATTCTAACTTTCCTACAAATAAATGGAAATTTACTATTTTTAATTTCAAGCATAACGTGCTAGGCATGACCAAAGGTGGCAGAACACAGGAATACCTGTTAAAAGTTGTAGGTATTTATTCTAACTCAGAGAACCTCTTGAGTTAAATAACTCACAAGTCCTGATTATTGCAGTGAGTTTTTTTCCATAACTAGTCACCTTTTATTTGTGAGAGTAGCTGTTCCCTCAGAACAGGAGCTCTCAAAGAGAAACACAGATCAAGTAGCACCAGAGGCTGGCTGCATTCTGCCCTTCTCTAGGGAAGGGAGCAAGCTCGGCCAACAGCTGTGTTGTGGGTGATAAAGGCTTGGACATACCCCAGTGACTGCAACACAGCCATAGTGCCCAAGATAACTGTTACAGGATGCCTTCTGGCAGGCAGAGCAGACTGAGGGCAGGCCGCCAGGAGGGAAAAAAATTATGCTTCTCAAATTAGGACAGAGATCTTGCATCTGGAAATGAGGGCAAGTATGCAAGATATTTTTGAGTACAAAGGAAGTGTTTTGTTTTCTGAAAGCAGAAGAATCCTCTCAATTTCAAACACTTTCCCTTAAAGATGATCATTACTTTCTGGGAAACTATGTGTGTATTGGAAGGGGTTGTGGAAATTAGAACATCATATGCAGGCAGCAGCTTAAATGGGGTATGCCAGTTTGGATATATTGTGTCCCCCAAAAAGCCATGTTCTGTAATGCAATCTTGTGGGGGGCAGATTTATTAGAATTTTGATTAGGGTGGAAACTTTTGACTGAGTGTTTCCATGGAGATGTGACTCACCCAACTGTGGGTGATATTTTGATTAGATTATTTCCATGGAGGTGTGGCCCTGCCCATTCAGGGTGGGTCTTGATTAGGTCACCAGAGTATTTAAGAGAGAAGCTAAGAGCTGACACAGACCCAGATGTACAATGACGCTTAAAGATGCTTGGAGATGTGGACAGAAGGAGGACGTATGGAGATGGTAAGCTAAGAAACGAAGCCCAGAGTTTGCCCCAGAGAAGCTAAGAGAGGCCTCTCAGATGCTTAGAGAGAAAGCCATTGGAATCAGAAGCTGAAAGCAACACAACCCAAGAGCAAATGACCAGCATAAGCCAGCTACCTGCCTTCCCAACTGACAGAAGTGTTCCGGACGCCTTTGGTCGTTTCTTCAGTGAAGGTATCCTCCTGTTGATGATGCCTTAGTGTGACACTTTTATGGCCCTAGGACTGCAAATTTGTAACCAAATAAGCCCCCTTATAAAAGGGAATCTTTTCTGGTATTTTTTATAAAGGCAGCATTAGCAAACTGGAACATGGGGCATCCATACCTAGAACCAATAAATCTCTACGCCTGCCTATCCACAGGTTTGGGTCAAACTACTTGCTAAAAAACTGCTTTACTCTCCTGCTGAGGTAGGTTCCATTGGACATCTGTGGAGCACACATTCAGGTAATCCACAAATGACAAATCATGAGTCAAGTAGAAGAGAGTGGCAAAAGATATTCTCTTTGTAAACAAAAATGATCTTTGATTTATCTAAGCTTCAACCAAGCATTTTTATTTTTTTATACACTAGCTTTCCCAGGCAATTGAAATAGGAATTGATAGGCAAAACACTGATTCACAGCAACATTTCAGGGCCTTAGCCACATGTAAAGCAAGATTTATCTCAACGAACAGTGTAATTCTTATGCTTAGTTTTCATTGCAGAAAGAAATAAAAGGGAAAATAAAGGGCTTAAGCTGTTTATTTTTCAGGCCATGGCCAAAACTGACTTTAGATCAGAGGCTTACAAATTATCTTCCCATGGGAAATAAGCATTTTCCGGGGGACACTGCTAAAATAAAATAAGATTGCTGGTCATTTGTTTCAAATTTACAGGAAAAATAAATACTTATTGTTTTAATAATATTTTCCCATTAGAAATATATCCTTAAAAATTGGCACTTGGTACCACAATCAGTACAGTGAGTGTACAGCGGTATCTGTTTTTGAATAAACATGCATCTGGTTATGTTAAGTTTAATCCATTGATATTTCATGTTATTCCTAAAGGGCTTCCCAGTGTTCTGTCCCCAGATCAAATGTAGATTTCTCAATTTGCTGAGAACCAGAAGAGGTCACCATACTAACAGCTGAATCACATTTTTGAGGGAAAATTTTTTTAGAGAAAACTACTCTTTTACATTATTGCTAAATGCTAGCATCTACTTATTGATTGCCAAGCATGGGGCTAAGGGATGAATCTCCACATTAGCCCTAAAAAGCAGTTATATTTTTTCAGACAGGAGAACGAGACTCAAGAAGTTAAATGCCTTTCCCAAGGTCACTTTGCTGAGAAGGGGCTGAGTCAAGATTCAGACCCAAGGCTGTCTGAAAACCTAGAACCCAGACTCATAGCCACAATGCCAGGAGCAGAGAAGCAGAGTAGATACTAAGGATGGCATGATAATCTGTCACGTGTTGGCCTCTTCCCCTCTGGACTGTTGGTTCCATGTGGGAAGGGATTCAATTTTATTCACAGAGTGCCAAGCATGTAGTATTTATTGAATAAAATAATAAATTAATGTAAGGCAAATCAAAATGATAATATTATTATACCATGGTTCCCCCAACAAATTAATAAAAGGTTAAAAGAATTATAATATATGATAAGGTGGCATTCAAAACCAGTGGGGGGAAATGAAAGCATTAATCAATAAAGTGTGTTTGAGCCAATCCCTATCCAGCAGGAATGCTTCAGTTTATATCACTAACTCATAGCATAAAATGAAAACCCCAGAAACCCACAACCAAGACTTACATATAATTGAAAATAAAACAATAAAATTATTGGAAAAAAATGTATAGAAGTATCTTCATTTTTTCTTCTCTCTCCTTTATTTATATATTTATTTACTTACTTGCTTACTTTAGTTTTAGTTTTGGTTTTGAAATGAGAGAATGAGAGGAGACTTCCAAGGCAAGAAAACTTAGTAGGGTCAAGAGAGAAGTGGCAGATTAGGCTACAGAATAAATTTTAAACCACTGTATGGTGAAAACAAAAAATAGGAGAAAATGTTCTGAACACAGACATAGAATTAATGTACTAAGAGCTCCTAAGACTGAGTAAGAAGAAGACAACCCACTAGAAAATCAATGGAAATGATGAATAGCAATTCACTGAAAAATAAATTCAAATAGCCCACCTTTATATATAAAGATGCTTAAACTCAACCAAAATTAAAATGAAAATTTGTATAAGAACATATTTTCACAAATGAAATTGGCAAGTAACTAGCAGGTAACAACTAGTGCTGGTGATGACATGGGAATCATAAGTTCTTGTACACTGTGGAAGTACAATGAGGTGCAATCTTTTTGGTGTATGTATTAAAATGCAAATTGTCATTTTTTATTATTCAGCTATTCTAATTTTAGGTATCCATGTTATTGAAATAGTAAAGATAATATATTTAAATAAATACAAGGATTTTCATTATAACGTTGCTTCTAATCACAAACAAAAAAAATTTTAAAAAACCCAGGTGTACATTATTAATGAAATGGTTTTAATAATACAGAATAGCTATTCAATGGGATTTTATGCAGGCTTTAAAAAGAAACAAGACCACACAGATGTACTGACACACAGAAATTTTAAGGATACATGAAACAAAAACTAAAAGCAGTTGTCATTAATTGCATAATCCTATTATTGTAAAAAGAAAGTACATGTAATTTATTTGTATATATACATAATTTCTGTTTTTGTTCTCAATAAATATTCAGACTCTTCATTGCAGCTTTATATCATTAGTTTTCCATTGTTTCTTTTTAAATAGAGACTCCTATTCCTTTAAAATGCATCTGCTTTGAGCATATCATCTTGATTCCAGTTGTTACATTTACTGCAATATGTCTACGTAGTACTTCAAGAAACACCAGCATGTTTGGGCTGGAGTGATCCAGAGGCTCTAGGGATATTCCATATGGGAATAATGTATCCATAGTCAGTGTCCAGTCAGTTTGAAGTTCACTTAACAAGTATTCCTGTTTGGTCTGACCGGCCCAAAGGACTGTAATTTGGGGACCACAAAGACATACAGATCTGGCAGGAGCAGTCAGCACTGTGAGAGAAATATGACATCCAAACAGATGATACCAGAATCAAAACTTATGCTCCAAACATAAACAAAGGTGGATATCAGGGTAATCAATGGGAACTGCTAAAATTGAAGTGCAGAGCATGTAAGTCCCTCCAAGGTCAAATGTGGAGTGAGCAGTGTCATAGAATATTGGCATCCATTCATTGACTTATTTTTCCTCTGTTTAGCAAGTGGACATTGACACTTACAATGTGCCAGAATCAGGCTGGTAGTTGAGGAGGTAAGTGGTGAATGCTTCCCTGCTCGTAAAAATTCTACAAAGGTGAGACACAGACAGGGAAACAAGCTTGTATGAGGCATTGGTTACGCCTATCCTATCGTAAGGGTGAGAAGAGAGCACGGTGGGCCAAGATGGTGTATTGAGGGCAGGTGAACAAACAGCAGGCTGGAGAGGAAAGGCTCCAGCGTGAAAGTTCCTTTTAATCACTATAATGTAGCCACATGGAGTGAGAACTGGAAAGTACTTCCGGCAGAAGAAACAATATTTGTAATGGCCCATGGGTGAAAGAGAGAATGTGCAATATTTGGGTAATTGCACGAGACTCACCTTGGCTGGGGCCCTGTGAGCAAAAGATGCAATAATAAGGCATGAGATTAGACAGGTAAGAAAGGGCCAGATGTGAGGGCAGAGTTGGTCTCAGACACTTCTCATGCACAACAGCTGGGTGGATGTGAATTTTAATTATTTTTTTGTGCTAGTATTAATGTAGGTAAACTGATCATTTAAAAAATTTGTCGTGCAGTATTACTTTCCACTTTGTTTCAGCTTTTCATTGAGCATTTTTATTATATACACTGTCTCCTTTCGTTTCCATTAAATGTCTCCTTTCATTTCCATTAAATTCTCTTTCCTGCCTTATTTTGCATGCAAGAGTGACTAAACTATGAAATAGAAGAGGACATGCAGAATCCAAAACATCAATCAGAATAAATCCCATTAAGGGTTAATTCTCCCAACTTGTTATAAGGTTACTTGATGCTGGCATTAGCATTTTATAAATACAGAGCTTTATGCATATAAACATATGCATGCAAATTAATAGATATGCATATCCAGATACCCATATACAAATGTATATGTGGGATCAGCTCCATGTTCATTTCTTTAATGTATTGAATTCTAGCTCAGCCAGCTGCCATAATTATTCCAAGTAAGCACAATTAGGCACAGCAGGTTTTTTATGCGAGGCTGCAGAAGTCATTTGTCAGCTTATATTTGCTTGTTCTTTACATAATAGTGTTTCTTGCTCAAGGATGTCCCAGTGTTTGGAAAACAGGTGACCCAGAGGATGGTTCCGGAAACGAAATGTGAGGCTCCAGGTAACTGGCAATAAAGTAGTTGAAATCGGCAATTAAGAAACAAGAAACTAAGCATTTGTGTTCCAGTACATTAATGAGTTTTAATCTGTGGGCCCAGAGACCTGCTGTGGCCTAATGGAAATAGCAACCCAACCCTTATGAGTGAGGAACTAGAAAAGCTGACTGAAGCCTTGAAAACTGGAATTCAACCCAGAGGAACACACAGAGCTTCCATTTGCAAAAAGCATGGCATTTGAGTATTTGAGAACACATATAATTCATGGGGGAAACTGTACTAGTTCTGACAAAATGTTCACCAAAGAACACTTTTCTTCCTTGAAAAAACCTTCTTTGGCAAAAAAAATTAAAAAGCTATTTTAAATTGATTTGATTAGATTCTTCTTAAAACATTTCCAACAGTTCACCCAGAATATTTTTACCTTACTAATCACACCGACCATCCCTATATTTTTCATACTGCATAACTTATTTAAAGGTATACCATTATACTTTGTTTAATTTATATTCAATAGATGAGTATTTCTTAGACAGGGGTCTATTGACTCTTGTAGGGAACTACAGTTATATACCAACTCCTAAATATCTTAATGATAATTTAAGTTGGGTTTTATATGCATTTGTACTTAGTAAATATTTTATAGCTAGATCACCTGGAGAGCCACCTTTGGTTTAATTATCCCCACCCAATTTCTGAGCCGAAGTTGATGTTTTGGCAGTATCTTAGTAATGCATCAGGAAAGAGTAGGGGCATCCTCAGAAGATGCTTTTGAGCCAAGTGAAGGCAGATGGTGGCATGGCAAACTGCAAGATGAAAGTGCCACAGCAGCTAGAGTGGAGACACATTGTATGAGAACTGGATCATCATCACTCAGGCCACAAGAATGCAGGAATCCTGTAGAAAGATTCTTGTAAGAAGAATCTTCTGAAGGTGGGAAAAAATCCTACCATAGCAGTGTGGCCCTAAATGCATTCTGTGTGTGATGATTTGGTTTCTGCAAAACCATGCATTCTATCATGTTAAGTTAATATTGTTAATTAGAGGGTTTTTAATTCGTAGATTCCTTTTTATTTAATTTGCACATTTATTTTGGTTTTCATATGAACAAAAGCAATAAATGTAAATAGCATATAAAAAAAGTTCAGTGTTTATACTTACGCTGATATTGTAATATAAAACCGTTTTAAATCAACCTGAGGGGTTTGGAACACTTTGCTTCCCTTCAAAGGGGTCCCTGCACTCCGTGGGTTTAGAAGCCCTGCTTCTAGCTTTTGAATTTCTCACGGACAGGGCTTGTCTCTGTTTTGGTATCCCCTCCATGTAGAAAATTGTGCACATGCTCAAGTTACAAGGAATGAATTGGACATGTTCTAAAAATGCTGTTTTATGCCCTTGTACATGTAAATATTTCTTCCTAGAACCTAAATTAATGCCCCTGTGGGATCTTATGCCACACTGTCACGTTCTACAGGCGGGGACGATATATATGTTCAGCTCAGCAATGTTGATACAGGAAAAATTCAGAATAAACTATCTCAAAATTTGTTACATACCTTTATCAGTTAAATTTGTTCCCATGAAAAACTTACTTATTAAAAGATCTAATTGGCTGCATGTATTTTTTGATAAGATAAAAGTCTGAGAGTCAAAAAGAATGTTCTTATATGTGTCAGTTTCTCTGGAAAACAACTTGAACTTGTGTCCCATTTGGCTTTACTGTAACGATCCCAACTCCCAAAGGAAGTGCTTTATTTTGAAGTAGCAAAACCTCCAAATCCTGACACGAAACATTTCCACATGGAGAACTGAAACCCAACAATTAAGTGCAGGCCAAGCATAAAAATAACTTTTAAGTTTCAGATAATATGTGGTAATGGCATATGCCAAAAAAAAAAAAAAAATTCCAGAAAGTGAAATAAAAGTAGCATTTATTGAAATCTAATGCAAGTTGGTTATGTAATACAAATGAAACTTTAAATCATAAGATACAACAGTTCCATTCATCAAGTCTCATTGGGGAATTTTGAATAAATTTCTGCAGTTACAAACTTGCCCCCATTGTATCCTGAGATATCAATAAATGCTTTGCAAAACATATTTTAATGAAATCAGAAGCCCACTACTCTATGTAAACCCGCTGATATGAAATAATCTAGGATGGATCATTTGCTCTTTCTCAGTAACCAGATCCTGGTTCAGAAATTCTAGGTCTTTTGATCAGAAATTTAAGTGTTGATCTTGGTGCTTTGTTTTGCTCTGTTCTGTTGCTATTTAACTTGGTAGTTTTAATTACATATAATCAATTTATCATTTATTCTAATAACATATTCATGATAAACATTCAAATAATATAGGAGTAAATAATGTGAAAGAACTGGACTCTTTTTTTTCTATTGAATCTCCACCCTAGAGCTCACCATATTTACAGTTTGGTTTCATTTTTCCAGACGACTCATCTTGTTTGGAAATTGCCTTTGTAAAAATGGGATAATATTATACGTATCAGTCAGGGTTACCTCATGAAATGAAATGAGGAGAGTTTAATAACCAAACTACTTATAAAATAATGGCAGCATGGAAATGAGAAAAAGGGGTATGTGGAGAGGGCTGCCCAACAGGAGCCTAGATCAAAGAACCCTGCCAGCTCTCAGAGAGGGAGCCATGGAAATAAAATCTGCCCTCACTCCTCTCTCCCTCCAGTCTCCTGAGCCCCAACCTGAACCAGAAGGCAGGGATGTAGTTTCTGTAGTCTAAACAAGCCAGCCTCCAGCATCATAGGGCAGAATGAAGACGAATGAGGCCAATGGAAGGTTTCCACGGTGTTCTGTTTACTGTTCTGCAACTCTTGTTTCTCCCTTATTGATAGACAGTGGGCATTTTGCTAAATCAGTTCATATGAATCAACCTTATTTTTTTCATTATAACACAGAATTCCATCATGTGAAATTATTCAATCAGTCACATAGTGATAGAAACTTGGGTTGCCCCCAGTTTTTCACTAGCTCAGGAAATACTGCAGTGTCTTTCCTTATATATCTATATCTACACACTGGTGTAAGAAATCTATAGGGCACTTTTCTAGCCATGGAACTGCTGAGCCAAAGGGCTACTAATTTTTGAAGCCGCTAACCTGCTTTCTCCCTTTCCCCTTTTTTAAAAACTGAAACTCTTGGAAAGTAATTTGCTGGAAATGGGGCCAGGAAATGGTGGAGACATGTTGCATTCAACGACTCTGAATTCCCAAGGCAAAGGATGGTAGGTGGAGCTGAAGGCAGGAAGCACCCTACAGGCAACGTGTTCTGAAGACTAGCTTTCCATGCTCCTCATCTATTCAGAGGACTAGGAGCTTCCTCAAAAACAGTGTATGGAATGTTCATTTGTTGAGCTCTTGCATGTCTAAAAATGCCTTTATGATTCAGTATACAGTTCTAGGTGGGAAATAACTTTTCTCATTATATCAAAGGGCTTGATCCATTGGATTCTGGCTTCCAGTCGGGCCAACATGAATTGCAGGTCATTCTGATTCTTAAACTTTTATTTGCAATGTTCCCCTCCTAATCTCTAATTTCATAGACCATGTTTTCTCAAATATTATTAATAACAAAGAGTGAATACGATCCAAATTTTTCTTTTAGTATCTTTAATAAGATTCACTTTCCCTCTTCAGACCTAGGGAACTTACCGCCTTCTGTTATGTTCAAGAGTCTCTACCTAAGCCTCATGTTAACTTTGGTGTATGTTTCCTGTGACTCCTCTGACCATCTTCCCTGTGCTGTCAGAATCAGTATCTGAAATTAGGAGGTAAGAACAAGTCATTGGGCACATCTAGTTGACCTGCATTCGGGGCAGCTCTACTGGACTAAGGCTTCCCTTAACATGGTCTTCTGGCTATTCAAAGGATGATTGATTTTGATTTAATTTTTTAAGAAATGTATGCAAGAAGCAGCATAGTTGGATATGAAATTCCCTTAGCACACTGTTCCCAGCAGACATCCTATCCTTCTACCCCCACCCGTTGCTACTGACTCCCTATCCCCAAATGCATTGGCCCATATCCTCTTTCTTTTCAACCTCAAGTTTTATTGCATTCCTGAGAGCTGTGTTCTCTGGAATGTATATTCCACTGGAGGGAGGGGAAGGACCAAATGTCTCTGGATGCCTCCAGATGCTGCTTCGGAAGCAAGGGGACTAGTCTATAAGTATATCTGCTCACCAGGATAGACCCTGTGTTTCTGATGGAACGATATACCACAGGAAGAGGTAAAAGCTGTTTCTCATTTTCTCTTGGCCTGGCTCATGGCTCATTTCAAGATGTTTTAGGAATTAGTGAACTTCCAACATTTCTCAATTCCTTTAGGAAATTTTTACAGGAAAGCAGCTCATTATTGAGCAATATCGTTCATTGCTAGTGCCATCATGATGCTTTATTTGTATGTGTATATGTGTGTTTTGATGGGTATTTCAATGGGAAAATCATTAGGAAGCAAAATCTACTAAAAATTGCAAATGAGGCATCCTGGAGCTTTAGGGATTATGTGTTGCTTTTTATCATTCATCCCACTGGGGCAGATAACTATGAACCGGATAAACAGAGGAAGTGAGACTATATTTGGTGATCCTGTGCTAAAGAAACAAACCACTCCCATGGCCTTTATTGTAGACTCATTGATTTTACTCTGACGGTACTTCTGACGTTGAGTTTTATTTCTCCAAATGCTGCAAATGGAAGGTTTTCCACTTGAAGCCGTCTGCAACCCTTTGCCCTGATGGCGTCACCCTTATGCACTTCAGGAAAGGAATATTCCTGTGGACATGGATGGGGACCCTCATTGGAAGGAAGACACAGTCTTCTGCCACTAGCTTCCATCCACGATTCTGAGCAAAATCAGACAAAGCAGGAGGCCCCCTGGACCCCTTTCCTGCTGCCTCCTCCCCTCTTTCCCTTTAGCTCAAAGCAAGGATGACCAGTAGACAGAGGTGGGAGGGATATGGGAGGTCGCCATTTGCACCATCCAAGATGAAAGCAGGACTCCAAACAAATTATTTGCCAAAATGTATGTTATTTATTATAGTAATAAAATAAGAAGACAAAGCATCAAAAAATTCTTGAAATGATAACATCCATACAAACCACCACTTTTAGTATTTTCTTGTTCATTTTTAGTCCTTGTAAATGTACTGACATGATTTTTAGCGTGGTATTAAGGTTGGTCTAATTCTTTCCTGTTCTGCTTTATTCACTTTAATATTACATTTTAGGAAATTTTTCATGAAGCTGTATCATCTTCATAATAATTCATCAGAGTCTGTTCTATGGATAATCTATATTTGTCCTTGCTGGGAATATTCAGCTTTGGTTTATTTTCTTACCATAAATGATATTCTATGTAAAAGTAACATTCTTACTTTTTAAATATTTTTTTTAGATTCCCAGGGGTAAAATTCTAGGGTCAAAAGACTGAATATTTTCATAACTGTTGAAATGAATTGCCAAATTGCTTTCTGGTACCATACTTATCCTCAAACATTGTGGGGTCATTTCAGCTAATAACACCAAATGCTTATTTTTTCATGAATAAATTTTTTGAAGGACACTTTTTAACACAGTTGGTGCATTACTTGTTTAGGCAATACTATTATTCCTATTTCCATCTTTATTTAAATGATCCTGTTAAAGGACAATTTGTACTGGAAAAGTGAGGTTGTGGTAAATGACATGGGGACTGCTGGTGTATTTTTTTCTGCCTCCATAAATACAGTTTTCCTTTACAAAACATGAAAGGGCTGTGCAGCCATGCACAGTGGAATAGCTCAGCCATTCATAATGTGGGAGCAGGGAGAGCCATTCCCTCTGCCATAGCTGCTCTCTGTGAGAGGATGATAACCTTCTCAAGTCATGCCCTGGCTTTATGACTTTGGACGGTTATTTAATCTCATTGAGCCTTAATAACATACCCTATAAAGTCAGGATAATTTAGAAAATCAAACAAGAAATTATTATCAAATAGACACACAATTAATTTTATCCCTTCACTCTAGTTGGAGTGGGAAGGTTGCTATTTAAAGGGGTCACATGTAAAGTGTTTCATGCCCACCATCCTCTCCCCAATTATTTAGTAAATAAACACCCTTAAAATCCAGATATGTATATGCACATCTTGCTTAGACAAATATAACCATATACTCCTCTCTTCATTTCCTACGACCCATCCCTCCCTCCAAAATGTTCCAGCTGAGCTGATCTACTGTCTGTGCCTAGAACATATCAGACTTGTTCTGGTCTGAGGGTCTTTGCACTTGTTACCACTCTGTGTAATAGAATCATTTCTAGCCTCCACTTCTCTCTTTCTCATAATGCAGGACTCAGCTCATATGTCACCTCCTCTCAGCAGCCATGTCTCTCTGATCTGGCTGAAGTCACTCCCCTAGTCTGGGCACGCTCCATCCCCATCTGTAGTCCTATGTTAACACCTTCATTGAACTTATCACTTCCTAAAATTATTCATAGAGCTGTTTGCTTGCTTATCATCTGTGCTCCATGCTAGAATGCAACATACAAAGAGCAGGGACTTTGTTTACTGCCAAACGCACACAGCCTGGAACAGAGCCTGGCACACATCAGGCATTTAACATGTATTTGTTGGTTGGGAGCCCAATTGTAATTCATTTGCTGCATCAAAAGGAAGAGAAATTGTTGACTAATTTTTTCAACCTCACTAAGTACTTTTTTTAATTAATCATCCACAAGTTATAGGTGGTGCTGCATATAATCAGAGTAAAGCATCGACTAAATATTAGTTCTTGGAGCAAAGCACTACAAATTTCTGCTTCAGGATGCTCTATCTCCAAACTGCCCATTGCTGATGCTGGAGGCAATGCTGACATTTACAAATCCTCATCTAAGGAGGAAATGGTTTTTTACCTGATTCTTTCCTGACTAATTCTATGAGGCTTTTGTATAGCCACACCTTCCTATAATATTAGAGACAGGAACCATGGGATTCACAGGACTTCTTTTTTCAGGCTTATTATGAGATTAATCAAAGTTCTACTTTCATTTGATTTTTGCTGATCCTTCCCATCTCCTTTGCTATTGCAACAACCTGCAAAAATAGCCCTGCATATAAATTACGCATCGAGTCTTTAAATATCCCGGTCTTTTTCTTTTCCCATCCCACTTTCACCCAAGGAGAAAGAGTGCAATCTCTTTATGAAGTACCTGTTGTTTCTGCTGTCGGTTTGTTGTTGTTGTTGTATTTAACTGGATTATTTGCTTTTCTAAAAGAAACTGAAATTTTTGGTTCTCTTATGTTTACTCACAAATGAGTGAAATTGTGAATGTAAGTGCTGCATCCTTCTGTTTTTATGATGCTCAGAATCCACATTATTTGCAGGGTTTGTTTATTTGTTTGTTTGTTTTTTCAGAGAATAACCAATAATCTCATTCTAGAGACAGATTCTCTTTTCTTTTGTTCCAAATTATTCCTGAATTACAATCTTCTGACTTTAATGGCTATTCCTTTTGGAAGGTGGCATTGTTCACTCTTTAATCCAAGTATATACTTGCTGGATAGTTTTTGTCCTTGAAAATACAAAAAAAAGCAAAAGATGAAAACAGAGGATAGACAGTGTGCTGCATGTTGGACACACATTATCAACACCAACAAGGACTCAACAAGGTACGATTTTTACCCCCCTGTTTTTATGTAACAAATCTGAGGCTCCAGGGTGGTAAATTCAGAGCCAGGTCCATCAGAAACCAGGACCTCCCACCTCCCCACCTCACTACATTGCTTCAAGCCCTGGGGAATCAGTCTCTCAAAAATAAAATAGCTTAGCAGAGCATGGTGATCTTCTCCAACAAGTCTTTATTACCTCTTTTTCCCATTATTCTGCTTTTGCAGACTTCTCTACACCTATGCAGCTGGTTTTTAACCACCACAAGAATAACATCTCAATATCGATGGGAAATACTGTCCACCGCCATAGGGTTCTGAGTTTCAAACTGGCCTCAGTGTAGAATCACTAGGCTTGTAGTCTCATGAAATGTCAGAATTGGAATGGAATCCCAAAGAATGAAAGCTATTTCCTCAAGCTCCTAGAGCTGGGATAGAAATGCAGATCCTGATAGCTCATCAGGATTCCTTCATAATGCCAGACTGTGGCTGCCAAGACTTTTCACGGTTTTCCCACCATAGATAGACACTATAATTACAGACTTTGTGTTTCAGTGTCTGGAGGAGACAGAAGGCAACGAGCATGATACCATATCTCTAATTTTGGTAAAAGATGAACACTTGCTTTTCCTTTAAATATTAGAAAACACAATTATATAAAATAATTTGAAATAACCAGAAAATTCTAAGAAGGAGGGAGCATCACAAGGCTCTCCCTACTTACTGTTTTTCCCCCTAAACCTAAAATCATTGTCTCCTCAATGTATTTTCATCCCAGATTTATATGCTCTCCTCAGCAAGCTCATCAAATATATATTTCAAGCATTTATTGAGAACTCATATTCTAAACAAGAATGATACCAACATTTTTAGCTCAGCTAGCACTATACTTACAAAATATTTCTTTCTCCCTGGAAAAATTCATTTGATTAAATGTATAACCCCTTTACCAAATAGTATCTGTCATCATATTTTCTAATGTGTGTGTGTGTGTGTGTGTGTGTGATTCTTAAACTCACTTATGGATTTCTAGTATTTTAAGACTTTAATTTTAGTATATATTTTAGTATATGATTAATTACAATGATTTGAAATGTATGATTTAGTTATTTCCTTCTGTATGGATATTAGAGAGAAATGCTACGAATACAGTTTTAGAGGAAATGCACCAAGTACTTAGTAAAACTAAGCTTTTAAGTTATCTCAAATGTGTATAGGGATACGTAAACTGAAATAAAAATTGTCAGATTAACTAAAAACTTTATTTTATGCTTTTAATTATTCCTAAATATAAAAAGAACTCATAAAGATGAAAACCAGAGGTTTCATGAGGATCTTTTCCCAAACAACACACATGCATGCATGCACACACATATATGCAGAGAGGCTAATGAAATACATTTTTAAAATAAAAAATACAGAGCCAAGCTTAAAATTAAGAAATGACATTTTGCTAGTGCCAGAAATGAGGAAGGAAAACCTTTCAGTTGTGAGTGAAACTAAAATTTTTTGACTTGCCAGTAACCACACTAGATAAAGGCCTTATGGACAGGGTTCAAACTTTAAAAAAAATCCTTGGGATGACAGTAGGAAGATGCTAGCAAGGACACTGACTAGCTGAGCTCCCTGCATAAATCTGGGAGCCAGGGCAGTATGTTTACATTAGTAAAACCTCACATTACCAGTCCAAGGATGGGACCCAGGAGTTGCCTGCAAGTCTTAGGCACAGAAAGCAGCAAGAAAGCAAAGCCTCTAACCTGTGGCCTGGGCTTCTAGGGGCCCAAACTCTCCAGTGCCCCTGTCTCATGGAAATAATGAAACTGATGCAAAAACTTTTCCAGAGCCTATGAACTGCAAAGGATAACTCAAAAAGAAATAACTCAAAAAGTGTCTAGAGGGGGTTCCATAAGACTAAAAACCATATAAGGCCAATACAGAGTGGATTCCTGTTTAAAATTAGCTCCCTGATTAAAATTCATGAGGAACAATCATCAGATACAACAACATGGGAGAAATCACATCCAAGGATTAAAAAACAACACAATTTGAAAGGACATGCATCAATTCAATAAGACAGGGCTGAAAAGAATGAGGGTAGAGGGCAGGAGGTCAGGAGGTACAAGGATCAGAAACAAAAAGAAAGAATAATTGTGTACAGATGTTGTGCTTCTTGACAAAGACAAAGCCTAAGAACCAATTAGTGAGTTGCTGCATACCAGATGATTCACAAAAATTAATAGTATTCATATGCACCAGCAATAACCAAATATAAGTTTTTAAAGTTCCAGTCACAATAAGAACAAGAAGAAACAGATACTTGGTGTCCTAGTTTGCTAATGCTGCAGAATGCAAAACACCAGAGATGGATAGGCTTTTATAAAACGGGGGTTTATTTCACTACACGGTTACAGTCTTAAGGCCACAAAGCATCCAAGGTAACACCTCAGCAATCGGGTACCTTCACCGGAGGATGGCCAATGGCGTCTGGAAAACCTCTGCTAGCTAGGAAGGCAGCTGGCGTCTGCTCCAAAGCTCTGGCCTCAAAATGGCTTTCTCCCAGGACGCTCCTCTCTAGCAAGCTTGCTCCTCTTCAAAACATCACTCACAGCTGCACTCACTGAGTTTTTCCTCCCCCGGAGTCAGCCCATTTATATAGCTCCACCGATCAAGGCCCACCCTGAATGGGCGGGGCCACGCCTCCAAGGGAACATCTCATCAGAATCATTAGGCACAGCTGGGTGGGGCACATTCCAAGCAAATCCAACCAGCACCAAAACGTCTTTCTCCCAAGACCACAAAGATAATGGCATTTGGGGGACACAATACATTCAAACCGGCACACTTGGGAATAAATCTAATAAAAGGTAAATATGATCTTTATGGAGAAAATATAAAGTGTTGGTGTAGGAGATAAAGGATAAATGTAGATGAGCGTGCTGTGCTCATGAGTGAAGTAACCCAATATTTTAAAGATATAAATTCTCCCCCAAATTCATCTATATAGTCAATATCACTGATTATAAAAATCATAAGAAAGAAATGTGTCCAGAAATTTCAATTCAATGTTAAGAAACATAACAAAAAAGAAAGACTAACAAAACACCAAAATTTATTATAAAGGTATAGTAATTAAAACACTGTGGCTGAGGCGGGGCAAGATGGCAGACTGGTGAGCTGTATGTTTTAGTTACTCCTCCAGGAAAGTAGGTAGAAAGCCAGGAACTGCGTGGACTGGACACCACAGAGCAATCTGACTTTGGGCATACTTCATACAACACTCATGAAAACGTGGAACTGCTGAGATCAGCGAAATCTGTAAGTTTTTGCGGCCAGGGGACCCGCGCCCCTCCCTGCCAGGCTCAGTCCCGTGGGAGGAGGGGCTGTCAGCTCCGGGAAGGAGAAGGGAGAACTGCAGTGGCAGCCCTTATCGGAAACTCATTCTACTGATCCAAACTCCAACCATAGATAGACTGAGACCAGACACCAGAGAATCTGAGAGCAGCCAGCCCAGCAGAGAGGAGACAGGCATAGAAAAAAAACAACACGAAAAACTCCAAAATAAACGCGGAGGATTTTTGGAGTTCTGGTGAACATAGAAGGGAGAAGGGCAGAGCTCAGGCTGGAGCTCAGGCCCTGAGGCGCATATGCAAATCCCGAAGAAAAGCTGATCTCTCTGCCCTGTGGACCTTTCCTTAATGGCCCTGGTTGCCTTGTCTCTTAGCATTTCAATAACCCATTAGATCTCTGAGGAGGGCCCTTTTTTTTTTTTTTTTTTTTAATCCTTTTTTCTTTTTCTAAAACAATTACTCTAAGAAGCCCAATACAGAAAGCTTCAAAGACCTGCAATTTGGGCAGGTCAAGTCAAGAGCAGAACTAGGAGAGCTCTGAGACAAAACGCAATAATCCAGTGGCTGAGAAAGTTCACTAAACACCACAACTTCCCAAGAAAAGGGGGGTGTCTGCTCACAGCCATCATCCTGGTGGACAGGAAACACTCCTGCCCATCGCCAGCCCCATAGACCAGAACTGCCCCAGACAACCCAGTGTGACGGAAGTGCTTCAAATAACAGGCACACACCACAAAACTGGGCGTGGACATTAGCCTTCCCTGCAACCTCAGCTGATTGTCCCAGAGTTGGGAAGGTAGAGCAGTGTGAATTAACAAAGCCCCAATCAGCCATCATTTCAGCAGACTGGGAGCCTCCCTACACAGCCCAGCAGCCCAGAACTGCTCTGGGGGGATGGCACTCACCTGTGACATAGCACAGTCATCCCTCAACAGAGGACCAGGGGGTGCACGGCCTGGAAGAGGGGCCCACTTGCAAGTCTCAGGAGCCATACGCCAATACCAAGGACTTGTGGGTCAGTGGCAGAGACAAACTGTGGCAGGACTGAACTGAAGGATTAGACTATTGCAACAGCCTTAAAACTATAGGATCACCAGGGAGATTTGATTGTTAGAGCCACCCCCCCCCTCCCTGACTGCCCAGAAACACGCCCCATATACAGGGCAGGCAACACCAACTACACACGCAAGCTTGGTACACCAATTGGACCCCACAAGACTCACTCCCCCACTCACCAAAAAGGCTAAGCAGGGGAGAACTGGCTTGTGGAGAACAGGTGGCTCGTGGACACCACCTGCTGGTTAGTTAGAGAAAGTATACTCCACGAAGCTGTAGATCTGATAAATTAGAGATAAGGACTTCAATTGGTCTACAAATCCTAAAAGAACCCTATCAAGTTCAGCAAATGCCACGAGGCCAAAAACAACAGAAAATTATAAAGCATATGAAAAAACCAGACGATATGGATAACCCATGCCCAAGCACCCAAATCAAAAGGTCAGAAGAGACACAGCACCTAGAGCAGCTACTCAAAGAACTAAAGATGAACAATGAGACCATAGTACGGGAGACAAAGGAAATCAAGAAGACCCTAGAAGAGCATAAAGAAGACATTGCAAGACTAAATAAAAAAATGGATGATCTTATGGAAATTAAAGAAACTGTTGACCAAATTAAAAAGATTCTGGACACTCATAGTACAAGACTAGAGGAAGTTGAACAACGAATCAGTGACCTCGAAGATGACAGAATGGAAAATGAAAGCATAAAAGAAAGAATGGGGAAAAAAATTGAAAAAATCGAAATGGACCTCAGGGATATGATAGATAATACGAAACGTCCAAATATAAGACTCATTGGTGTCCCAGAAGGGGAAGAAAAGGGTAAAGGTCTAGGAAGAGTATTCAAAGAAATTGTTGGGGAAAACTTCCCAAATCTTCTAAACAACATAAATACACAAATCATAAATGCTCAGTGAACCCCAAATAGAATAAATCCAAATAAACCCACTCCGAGACATATACTGATCACACTGTCAAACACAAAAGAGAAGGAGCAAGTTCTGAAAGCAGCAAGAGAAAAGCAATTCACCACATACAAAGGAAACAGCATAAGACTAAGTAGTGACTACTCAGCAGCCACCATGGAGGCGAGAAGGCAGTGGCACGATATATTTAAAATTCTGAGTGAGAAAAATTTCCAGCCAAGAATACTTTATCCAGCAAAGCTCTCCTTCAAATTTGAGGGAGAGCTTAAATTTTTCACAGACAAACAAATGCTGAGAGAATTTGCTAACAAGAGACCTGCCCTACTGGAGATACTAAAGGGAGCCCTACAGACAGAGAAACAAAGAAAGGACAGAGAGACTTGGAGAAAGGTTCAGTACTAAAGAGATTCGGTATGGGTACAATAAAGGATATTAATAGAGAGAGGGGAAAAATATGACAAACATAAACCAAGGGATAAGATGGCTGATTCAAGAAATGCCTTCACGTTTTTAACGTTGAATGTAAATGGATTAAACTCCCCAATTAAAAGATATAGATTCGCAGAATGGTTCAAAAACAATGAACCATCAATATGTTGCATACAAGAGACTCATCTTAGACACAGGGACACAAAGAAACTGAAAGTGAAAGGATGGAAAAAAATATTTCATGCAAGCTACAGCCAAAGGACAGCAGGTGTAGCAATATTAATCTCAGATAAAATAGACTTCAAATGCAGGGATGTTTTGAGAGACAAAGAAGGCCACTACATACTAATAAAAGGGGCAATTCAGCAAGAAGAAATAACAATCGTAAATGTCTATGCACCCAATCAAGGTGCCACAAAATACATGAGAGACACACTGGAAAAACTAAAGGAAGCAATTGATGTTTCCACAATAATTGTGGGAGACTTCAACACATCACTCTCTCCTATAGATAGATCATCCAGACAGAAGACCAATAAGGAAATTGAAAACCTAAACAATCTGATAAATGAATTAGATTTAACAGACATATACAGGACATTACGTCCCAAATCACCAGGATACACATACTTTTCTAGTGCTCACGGAACTTTCTCCAGAATAGATCATATGCTGGGACATAAAACAAGCCTCAATAAATTTAAAAAAATTGAAATTATTCAAAGCACATTCTCTGACCACAATGGAATACAATTAGAAGTCAATAACCATCAGAGACTTAGAAAATTCACAAATACCTGGAGGTTAAACAACACACTCCTAAACAATCAGTGGGTTAAAGAAGAAATAGCAAGAGAAATTGCTAAATATATAGAGATGAATGAAAATGAGAACACAACATACCAAAACCTATGGGATGCAGCAAAAGCAGTGCTAAGGGGGAAATTTATAGCACTAAACGCATATATTAAAAAGGAAGAAAGAGCCAAAATCAAAGAACTAATGGCTCAACTGAAGAAGCTAGAAAATGAACAGCAAACCAATCCTAAACCAAGTACAAGAAAAGAAATAACAAGGATTAAAGCAGAAATAAATGACATAGAGAACAAAAAAACAATAGAGAGGATAAATATCACCAAAAGTTGGTTCTTTGAGAAGATCAACAAGATTGACAAGCCCCTAGCTACACTGACAAAATCAAAAAGAGAGAAGACCCATATAAACAAAATAATGAATGAAAAAGGTGACATAACTGCAGATCCTGAAGAAATTAAAAAAATTATAAGAGGATACTATGAACAACTGTATGGCAACAAACTGGATAATGTAGAGGAAATGGACAATTTCCTGGTAACATATGAACAACCTAGACTGACCAGAGAAGAAATAGAAGACCTCAACCAACCCATCACAAGCAAAGAGATCCAATCAGTCATCAAAAATCTTCCCACAAATAAATGCCCAGGGCCAGATGGCTTCATAGGGGAATTCTAACAAACTTTCCAGAAAGAACTGACACCAATCTTACTCAAACTCTTTCAAAACATTGAAAAAAATGGAACACTACCTAACTCATTTTATGAAGCTAACATCAATCTAATACCAAAACCAGGCAAAGATGCTACAAAAAAGGAAAACTACCGGCCAATCTCCCTAATGAATATAGATGCAAAAATCCTCAACAAAATACTTGCAAATCGAATCCAAAGACACATTAAAAAAATCATACACCATGACCAAGTGGGGTTTATTCCAGGCATGCAAGTATGGTTCAACATAAGAAAATCAATCAATGTATTACAACACATTAACAAGTCAAAAGGGAAAAATCAATTGATCATCTCAATAGATGCTGAAAAAGCATTTGACAAAATCCAACATCCCTTTTTGATAAAAACACTTCAAAAGGTAGGAATTGAAGGAAACTTCCTCAACATGATAAAGAGCATATATGAAAAACCCACAGCCAGCATAGTACTCAATGATGAGAGACTGAAAGCCTTCCCTCTAAGATCAGGAACAAGACAAGGATGCCCGCTGTCACCACTGTTATTCAACATTGTGCTGGAAGTGCTAGCCAGGGCAATCCGGCAAGACAAAGAAATAAAAGGCATCCAAATTGGAAAAGAAGAAGTAAAACTGTCATTGTTTGCAGATGATATGATCTTATATCTAGAAAACCCTGAGAAATCAACGATACAGCTACTAGAGCTAATAAACAAATTTAGCAAAGTAGCGGGATACAAGGTTAATGCACATAAGTCAGTAATGTTTCTATATGCTAGAAATGAACAAACTGAAGAGACACTCAAGAAAAAGATACCATTTTCAATAGCAACTAAAAAAATCAAGTACCTAGGAATAAACTTAACCAAAGATGTAAAAGTCCTATACAAAGAAAACTACATAACTCTACTAAAAGAAATAGAAGGGGACCTTAAAAGATGGAAAAATATTCCATGTTCATGGATAGGAAGGCTAAATGTCATTAAGATGTCAATTCTACCCAAACTCATCTACAGATTCAATGCAATCCCAATCAAAATTCCAACAGCCTACTTTGCAGACTTGGAAAAGCTAGTTATCAAATTTATCTGGAAAGGGAAGATGCCTCGAATTGCTAAAGACACTCTAAAAAAGAAAAACAAAGTGGGAGGACTTACACTCCCTGACTTTGAAGCTTATTATAAAGCCACAGTTGCCAAAACAGCATGGTACTGGCACAAAGATAGACATATAGATCAATGGAATCGAATTGAGAATTCGGAGATAGACCCCCAGATCTATGGCCGACTGATCTTTGATAAGGCCCCCAAAGTCACTGAACTGAGTCATAATGGTCTTTTCAACAAATGGGGCTGTGAGAGTTGGATATCCATATCCAAAAGAATGAAAGAGGACCCCTACCTCACCCCCTACACAAAAATTAACTCAAAATGGACCAAAGATCTCAATATAAAAGAAAGTACCATAAAACTCCTAGAAGATAATGTAGGAAAACATCTTCAAGACCTTGTATTAGGAGGCCACTTCCTAGACTTTACACCCAAAGCACAAGCAACAAAAGAGAAAATAGATAAATGGGAACTCCTCAAGCTTAGAAGTTTCTGCACCTCAAAGGAATTTCTCAAAAAGGTAAAGAGGCAGCCAACTCAATGGGAAAAAATTTTTGGAAACCATGTATCTGACAAAAGACTGATATCTTGCATATATAAAGAAATCCTACAACTCAATGACAATAGTACAGTCGGCCCAATTATAAAATGGGCAAAAGATAGGAAAAGACAGTTCTCTGAAGAGGAAATACAAATGGCCAAGAAACACATGAAAAAATGTTCAGCTTCACTAGCTATTAGAGAGATGCAAATTAAGACCACAATGAGATACCATCTAACACCGGTTAGAATGGCTGCCATTAAACAAACAGGAAACTACAAATGCTGGAGGGGATGTGGAGAAATTGGAACTCTTATTCATTGTTGGTGGGACTGTATAATGGTTCAGCCACTCTGGAAGTCAGTCTGGCAGTTCCTTAGAAAACTAGATATAGAGCTACCATTCGATCCAGCGATTGCACTTCTCGGTATATACCCGGAAGATCGGAAAGCAGTGACACGAACAGATATCTGCACGCCAATGTTCATAGCAGCATTATTCACAATTGCCAAGAGATGGAAACAACCCAAATGTCCTTCAACAGATGAGTGGATAAATAAAATGTGGTATATACACACGATGGAATACTACGCGGCAGTAAGAAGGAACGATCTCGTGAAACATATGACAACATGGATGAACCTTGAAGACATAATGCTGAGCGAAATAAGCCAGGCACAAAAAGAGAAATATTATATGCTACCACTAATGTGAACTTTGAAAAATGTAAAACAAATGGTTTATAATGTAAAATGTAGGGGAACTAGCAATAGAGAGCAATTAAGGAAGGGGGAACAATAATCCAAGAAGAACAGATAAGCTATTTAATGTTCTGGGGATGCCCAGGAATGACTAAGGTCTGTTAATTTCTGATGGATATAGTAGGAGCAAGTTCACAGAAATGTTGCTATATTAGGTAACTTTCTTGGGGTAAAGTAGGAACATGTTGGAAGTTAAGCAGTTATCTTAGGTTAGTTGTCTTTTTCTTACTCCCTTGTTATGGTCTCTTTGAAATGTTCTTTTATTGTATGTTTGTTTTCTTTTTAACTTTTTTTTTTCATACAGTTGATTTAAAAAAGAAGGGAAAGTTAAAAAAAAAAAAAAAAAGAAAAGAAAAACAAGGAAAAAAAAAAGATGTAGTGCCCCCTTGAGGAGACTGTGGAGAATGCAGGGGTATTCGCCTACCCCACCTCCATGGTTGCTAACATGACCACAGACATAGGGGACTGGTGGTTTGATGGGTTGAGCCGTCTACCACAGGTTTTACCCTTGGGAAGACGGTTGCTGCAAAGGAGAGGCTAGGCCTCCCTATGGTTGTGCCTAAGAGCCTCCTCCCGAATGCCTCTTTGTTGCTCAGATGTGGCCCTGTCTCTCTAGCTAAGCCAACTTGAAAGGTGAAATCACTGCCCTCCCCCCTACGTGGGATCAGACACCCAGGGGAGTGAATCTCCCTGGCAACGTGGAATATGACTCCCGGGGAGGAATGTAGACCTGGCATCGTGGGACGGAGAACATCTTCTTGACCAAAAGGGGGATGTGAAAGGAAATGAAATAAGCTTCAGTGGCAGAGAGATTCCAAAAGGAGCCGAGAGGTCACTCTGGTGGGCACTCTTATGCACACTTTAGACAACCCTTTTTAGGTTCTAAAGAATTGGGGTAGCTGGTGGTGGATACCTGAAACTATCAAACTACAACCCAGAACCCATGAATCTCGAAGACAGTTGTATAAAAATGTAGCTTATGAGGGGTGACAATGGGATTGGGAAAGCCATAAGGACCACACTCCACTTTGTCTAGTTTATGGATGGATGAGTAGAAAAATAGGGGAAGGAAACAAACAGACAAAGGTACCCAGTGTTCTTTTTTACTTCAGTTGCTCTTTTTCACTCTAATTATTATTCTTGTTATTTTTGTGTGTGTGCTAATGAAGGTGCCAGGGATTGATTTGGGTAATGAATGTACCACTATGTAATGGTACTGTAAACAATCGAAAGTACGATTTGTTTTGTATGACTGCGTGGTATGTGACTATATCTCAATAAAATGAAGATTAAAAAAAAAAAAAACAAAACATTGTGGCAGTGATATGGGAATAGTTAAATGTATCTGAATCAGTAAGACAAAACTTCTAGTCCAGTAACAAATTAATTCATGTATGTTGATTTTTTTTTTAATTAGAGAATTTATAGGATTACCACCCTATTATTAATACCTTGCTTTGGTGTGGTACATTCATTATAAGAGATGAAAGCACATCTTTATAATTGTGCTATTAACTATATAGTCCATGGTTCAATTTAGGGTTCACTGTTTGTATTGTGCAGTTCCATGGATTTTATTTTTTTTTTTTTACTTTTTATTCTAGTAACATATATACAACTTAAAATTTCCCTTTTTAAGCACATTCAAATATATAATTCAGTGCTGTTAATTAGGTTCACAATTTTGTGATACCATCACCGTCCATTGCCAAAACTTTTCCATTGCCCAAAACAGAAACTCTGTACATTTTATGCATTAACCCCCTATTTCCTAGCCCCACTGTGTCCCTTTTAACCTACAGTCTAGATACTGACTGTATGAATTTGCTTATTCTAATTATTTCCTATCAGTAAGAGCATACAATAGTTATCCTTTTGTGTATGGCTTATTTCATGCAACATGATGTCTTCAAGGTTCATCTATATTTTCGCATGGATCAGAACTTCATTCTTCTTTTTTATAGCTGAATAATATTCCACTGTGTATATAGTCCATATTTTGTTTATCTGGTCATCAATTGATGGACACTTGGGTTGCTTTCATCTTTTGGCAATTGTGAATAACTCCATTATAAACATCGATGTGCAATTACCTGTTTGAGTCCCTTCATTCAATTATTTTAGGTATATATCTAGAAATGGGATTGGCAGTTCATATGGTAGTTCTATACTTAACTTTTTGAGGAACTGCCAGACTATGTCTTCCACAGCAGCTGCAGCATTTTACATTCCCATGAGCAATGAATGAGTGTTCCTATTTCTCCACATCCTCTCCAGCATTTGTAATTTTCCTTTGGTCTGATAGTAGCCATTCTAGTGTGGTTTTGATTTGTATTTTCCTAATACCTAGTCATGTTGAGCATCTTTTCATGTGATTTTTGGTCATTTGTATATCTTCTTCGAAGCAATACATAGTCACATCTTTTACCCAATTTTTAATTGGGTTATTTGTCTTTTCGTAGCTGAATTGAAGGATTTCTTTATATATTCTGGATTTTAAACCCTAACTGGATATTTGGTTTCCCAATATTTTCTCCCATTGAATAAGTTGTCTTTTTACTTTCATGATAAAATCCTTTGATGCACAAAGTTTTTTAATTTTGATGAGGTCCCATTTATCTATTTTTTTTTTCTATTGTTACTTGTGCTTTGGGTATAAAATCTAAGAACCATTGCCTAACACAAAGTCCTGAAGATGCTTCCCTATATTTTCTTCTAGGAGTTTTAATAGTTCTGGCCCTTATATTTAGGTCTTTGATCCATTTTGAGTTCATTGTCGTAAATAGTTTGAGGTAGGGTCCACCTTCATTCTTTTGCAAATGGAGATCCAGTTTTCCCGGCACCATTTGTTGAAGAGAATTCTTTCCCAGTTGAGTGGTCTCTGCCACCTCATCAAAAATCAGATGGCTGTGTAGGGAAATTTGATATATAATAGATAATATTGTGTGGAGGAGGGGGTTTCTTAGTTTGCAAGGCTGCCATGACAAATGGCATACACTTCTTGGTTTAAACAGTAAGCATTTATTAGCTCATAGTTTAAGATGCTTAGAAGTGCAAAATCAAAGCATCAGCAAGACTACGCTTTCTCCTCAAAGTCTGTAGCATTGCAGTATTGGCTTGCTGTAATCCTGGGGGTTCCTTGGCTTGCATCTCTGCCTTCTATCAAGCGGCAATCTCCTTGATCCCTTCCAGTGTGGTTTTCTCTTCTGGTTTCCACTGACCTCTGGTTTCTTGCTCCTCCCGAAGAACTTCTCTTTATAAGGCTTCCAATATATGATGCTATTAGATTAGATGACTTTCAAAGTCTCTCCAACTCTATATATTGTGTTTAGTCCAGTAATATTAGGAAGACTGAAGTGCCATCCTCTTCGTAGGCTCACATCAAATGCCTCCTTCATATAACTTCCTTTTGGAGACTCATAAAATGGAAGGAAATGCAGCCAAACAGAATTATCTGAGTTGTTTCTGTGATCCAGGAATCAGTGGCAAAGTTTTTACAAGAAATATTTCAGTTCTGTCTGAAGTCTTCTCCCTTCTTGTTCCTACCTCCCTTATTCATTACCAGTAACATCTTGCATCACCCCCCTTTATTTTAGAATGGTCACTTTCTCTTACTGAGTAAACAAGATTTGTCCCTCTATTCTAAAGCATCATTAAGTGTAAGATGTGCTGATTTATTGCAATATTTTCTGGAAGAAAAAATTTTAATGTGAAAAATTAAAATATTTGTCTTGAAATCAATGAAATGTGATGTGAAGATGGCTTCCCTCCACATTTCTGCTCTGCAGGTTTAGATAAGCTTGACAATCACTTTACTTTTTGATACTGGACTTGGAGGAAGTTTTACAGACAGAAAGGCTGAAGGAACCTGACTCAGAAGGCAAAAGAGGGTAGTTGAGCGCAAATAGACCAGTGCTTCTCACCTCCTTCACCTGAACCATTAAAGGAACAAATGAAAACAGAATCACACCCTCCTTTTATCTTTCATCTGGGGGTAAACACATTTATGCTTGTAGTCCCCACGGTAATTGAGTTTGAGACTTCTGACCTGAATACACTTGCAAAAACTTATTTCTACATCTTATTATTAGTTTAAAGAGGTCTGCTAAGGTAGCTAGCAGTCTCTCCTCCATTGTCAGTACATTTGCTTGGCCACAGCAGGAAATTTGCATTGAACACCCCAGGAGGTAGAATTAATGCTATTTTTGTTCCATTGACGATTTACTGCTACTGCTAATAAATCTACCTCTTTGCTATCACATATGAAATTCTGAAAAATGAGAAGTTTAAAAAATGACTTCTCTAAAATGACAATTTCTGTCCCAGTATTCTTGATTTGCTAGTCACTTTCTTTGGGTTATCAAATGTTTACTAATAGTGAGAGATGGAGGAGGAAGATTTTGGAAAGAAGAGCATGAAGTAGTAGGCACCATAGTAATAGAAGATTTTGCCAGGAAGAATTGGAAGACAGCGAAATACAAGAGAAGGCAACTGTGGATCCTGGGCACTTTCTGATGGTGACAATGAGGAGGGAGAATTGTGTATGAAGTGTGCTGCTCTCAAGTATAGGAAGAAAGAATCAGATGTTACAACTAAGGGAAGTGGGGAGTGAAGTAGTTGGTTTTTAAATTATTCCCATAGACGTTGATATTTGGTTTGCTTTTCTTTTTGTCATGTCCTTAAACTTGGTTCTCTAAAACCTGAGATCAAGAAGTAAAATGTTAATAACTCTGAGTATTAACATAGGAAAGACAATAAATACTTTTAATGTAAAACCAAGGGAAAAGAATTTCTTGCAATGCACAAGTGGATGCTAGGAGTTCAAATATATAAAGATTGATGATAGATAGATGATTGATAGATAGATAGGAAGAAGAGATGGATGAATGGGCAGATAAGATAGATAGATAGATAGACAGATAGATAGATAGATAGATGATAGAGACATACACATACATATATGCATATATATGCACATGTCTCACTGAAACTTTAAGGAAAGCCAGTGTGAAAAGGAACTGAAACAAGGAATGGGAAATGGAAAAGATTTATGCAATATCAATTATTACTATTTTAAGGTCTCAAAACAGTATCTTCTCTAGTGTGCTGAGTGTATTGTCTTATTTTAAAGGTCAACCATAATTATTAAAACCTTGTGTTCACTTGTGAACTCAACTCCTTGTGTAATATTTTCTGTAGGTGCAAACTCCTAAAATACATAATCCTCATATTTATAGAGGGATGAATAGTGGGACTCATCCGACTTTGCCTTTTGTTTTAATTATCCAAATATTGTTGTGATATGCCAAATGGCCCAGGGTTCCGTTGCCAAAAACAGAATCCACTAAGGCTTTGTGCATACAAGGATTTATTACAGGGTGTTAGATGACTCACAGGATATTGGGAGAGAGAAAAACCAGGCTACACTTTTTTAAATGACTCCTAAGGCTACACTGCAGAAACAGACCTCTAAGAGAGATATCTTTTCTATAATCAAGAGGACACTTGGTGAATTGGGGAATTACATGTTAATGGTACCCTCCTTATCAAAAATTATAAAACATTTAAAGCTCTCATATTGTATAAGCAACTTAAAAATTACATTTGTATCTATGGAATTTCAATGCTTTCCACCACATAACTATTTTTTCTGATTTAATAAAGCATAGTTTCCTTGATATCGTTTCTATAGGTATATTTGGAGGCTGCACATTTGAATAGGCTAAAGTGTTAGAATAAACCAAAACTGGAAGATGGCAATAAAAATAGCAGTGACTCCAAGACAAAACACTTGATTACTTTGACCCTCACTCACTCAGTGACCTCAGAAAAGCTATGTCTATAATTGAGTCTCATTTTCCTCACTGATAACATGGACAAAATTGAACTTCTTAGAAAATTCTTCCAATGAATGTTTCAACAGAGAAAGAGAGTTGGCATTGCCTTCAGCAAGGTCCCTCTCCCCAGGTTGACAGTGGGTCCACCTTCTCAGATAGTCACAGGAAGTTAATGAACATTGCTCCTGATAGACAGCCTGTTTCCAGTAGGCTTCCTACCACAGCATCACTGCTCTCCTGGATGGTTTCTTCTCTTCCAAGGAGACTTTCATTTATTCTCCTCCTACTGCACTGTGTGCCCTAGTCCTTAATGCTGTTGTTGTTGCATTATTTCCATATATTTGGCTGTTAACATTTTGTATTGTTCTTATCCTAAAAATACAACTATATGTGATACGATGAGGTATTTCCCTTTACCCGTGGCAGAAAAAGAAACTGTCCTACTCCCTTTGAATGTTAAAGCCTCTCTTGTCCTTGTAACATCTCACTATTATTGACTTCAGTTAAATTCTGATCATAGTGGTACTCCAAGTTCAGAAAGTAATGAATTAGGTCTGTCCTGGAGGCTTTGCAAATTTTAACATGACCTCGAGTGGAAAATGTTCATCTCTTATGAGGGTTCAGACTAGACTTGAAAACAGGAGGGTAAAAGAGTGCAGTGTTCAATTAGCAACTTCTGCCCTGGGGTGGGCAGGCATTTTGTGCATACAGGTGCCAGGCATGTGACAGCCTTGAGTTTTATGTACCCACTAGACCAAGTCAAGGTCTGGGAAGACATCCAGCCAGTAAGGCATAGCTGGCATCCAGAGAAAAGTTATCAGGCAATAGAGATGCAAACTGTCATATTGAGGGAAACCTGGAAAGTGCAAGAAGAAAAGGATAGGGATAAAATGGGAAATATTCCAGAAGCAACACCTTGGGGTCTAAGTGAAGGACATCCGAGCCTGTGTGGTTGAACTAGATTCTGTCATTGTACTAGTCCAATGATTCTCATCCTTAACTGTACATAAAAGTCAAGTCGGCAATTGTTTGGGTTTTTTTGTTTTGTTTTTTAAATAGTGAGGACAAAGAACTATACTCAACAGATTCTCATTTTCCTGCTTTTGGGAGGGTGCCTGAGCAAAGGCATTTTTTAAAATCGCCATTGCTGATTCTGCAGTACAGCCTAGGTTGGAAACCATTGCACTGGACAGTGACCATCTAGATCATTTCTGTCCTCACTGAGATGTTGCTGCTAGAAGCTCTGCTTGCTTTGGACCTTCTGGTTGGTTTGGGTCTCTGGGTCCCAGGGATGTTTATCAGTCGACAGAGACTCTTACCTCATTCCTTTCCAGATGTTCTTCTTCAATAAACTCAATAATATTGTCTTTATAACACAACAATAAATGCTAATTTTTGTAAGGATTAGATTTAACAATGATGGTTGCTGACACAATCATGGTAGATATTTTGAATTGAGGAATGGGAAGACAAAGGAGTCCTTTAAGTATCAGTGATGCGCTTTCCATTGGTTTTTACCTGTTATGCCTTAAATAAGGATAAATCAAATATGCATTACTCAAAGAGAGAGGAAACTTATGCTTGCTACATGTTCCCACAACCCCCAATCCATAACTCCATCAGGTACTTGTTAACTTGTAGATCACTTACTTATCTGTCTGCCCTGCTAGGCTGTCCTTTCTCAAAGCCAAGACCATGGTTTCTCCCAGCTCCTACACAGCAGAAGATTTTTCTGATAGACCAATCACTAAAGTCCATACCAGCAGTGTCTCCTAGTGTTGAGGGGCTCTTATTGTTCTGGGATTTATGAACCCCTTGAGAATCCAGTGAAAGCCAGAGGCTTTCCTCCCAAGAATATGCAGATATGCATACCTTCATAAAAGAAAGCATAATATTTCAGAGTAGTTCTAGATTAAGAAACCATGTTTCAGAGGATTAGGCACAAATCTTTGTCATTTCTTTATATAAAGCTCATGAAAGTTGTGTGTAGCACCAGAATCTTCATATTTAGTTTTTATACTAGGGTGTTTTCAATTTATAAGATTTTTAAACAACTACATAAAGTGAATTGCAGAGACTGCATGTCCTCAGAATCATGGAGGAACACACAGGAACAGGAAAGTTCAACTTGGAATCAAGCAATAGAAAAAGAGGTAACTTGTGGATATAATTACATGATTGAGTGCATTTAAAAATATACCCTAAATGAGAATTTCAAAGTCTATGAAATCTGTTAAAATAGATTCCTAATGCTTTCTTATTTTAGAACCAAATTATCCTAATGGCATAGTGAAGCAGGGAAATATGATGGGTGTGAAGGAATCATATTCTTTTTATTTATATGTGATGTGTGTGTATGCACGTACACAGATATACATATATATAAACACACGCAATGTATGTGTGTGTGTGTAATTTAGCTAAACTCAGAGATGTATAGCTCAGAGTGAACTTTTTTTTTTAAATAAATTCATAGTTATAGGAATAGTTGCAAAAACAATACTAACCCCATACACAGAATCCCATCATACCCTGAACCCCCTCCCCCGATACCCCAATCCACCAACTTTAACATGCTGTCACATCGCTATTTCTTTCCCTCCCTCCCTCCCTATCTATCATCCATCATCTATTGCTCTGTCTTCTGAACATATGAGAGCTAGCTGCTCACACCCCTGAACAAACCCTATAATTCACATATACACTTCACATGAATAAGAACATTCTTTTATGCAATCCCATTAAGCGCAGCTAAGAACTACAAGAGATTCAACAATGATACAAAGCTTACATTCTATATTTCCTTTTCCTTATGTCTCAACTGTGACCCTTTGAGCCTCCTGTCCTCCATCTTCCAATCCCATCCAGGTTCATCCTTGGCATTCAATTGTCATCTATTTAGACTGTCTTTTTTTTTTTCAATTGTGGAAACATATATACAGCCTAAATCTTCCCATTCCACCCTCTCCCTAGCATTCCATTAGTGGGATTAATCACATTTAGAATGTTGTAATGCCCTTTCCCACCATCCATTACTAGAAATTTCCCTTCACCTCAAACAGCAACCCTACACTCATTTCTTAACTCCACATTGCCCCTTCCCCCATTTCTTTTAACCCATACTCTACTTTTCATCTCTATGGTTATATTCTCTGGTAATTTCTTTGTGTTTACTGTGGGGCTTAAAATTAACCTCTTAAATCCGTATCAGTCTTGTTTTTCTTTGATACCACCTCCACTTCAATAGGACACATAGCTATGTTCCTATACTCCTCCATTCCCCTACCTTTACATAGTTGTCTAAAATTACATATTTTGCATTGAGTTCAAAACCACTGATTTGTCATTAGAGTTTGTGTATTTTATATCATGAAGGAAGTAAATAGTGGAGTTACAGTTCAGAAATTATTGACTTCTGGAGAAACCAAGATGGCGGCTAGGTGAGACAGGGCTAAGGAACACCTCTGTGGAAAACACTAGATAAGGACTGGAGGGTGACCCAGAATACCGGTTACAGCGATGTGCCAGCTGGACGAGATCTGCTAGTTCCCAGGGGCTGTATACTTGGTGAAACTGAGAGTCTGCATTCTGAAACGAGTGAGTAAGCTGGCTGGAAGTCCCACAGCCGCACAGCAATCCGGGGAAGCCAGGGTTTGGCATCTGGAGACCAACGGGCTCTTTTAATAAAAAAAAGAAAAAAGAAAAAAGGGGAAAAGCCAGGAGCGGCTGCAGGTGCGATTGGCTGCTGGTGCGATCATGGGAAACACACTGTAAAACACAGCAAGAGGGGGCTGGGCTGGCTTCTCGGTGTCTGGCCTGGAAGATAGCCCGCTGCAGATATCCCTGGGGCCAGGGGAACAGAGCGGAGAGCCAGAAGCCGAAAGAATCCCCACGGCTAGCAGCTCGCTCCCAGGAGAGCTGGATAAACTCCTGCCTGGGGCCGTGCCCACAGCCCAGAGCCCCGCCAGTTGTCCCGGAGCTGGGAAGGAGAAACTGTGTGAGGAGGGGGGTGTGGAGATGCCCCGTTCAGCCATTTTTGCATAAGGCTGAGAGCAACCCGGCTCGGCCTGGCGGCCTGGGGCTTCCCTTGAGGGACGGCGCACGCTGATGACGTAGCACAGCATTACCTCAGCAGAGGTCCTGGAGGATCGCGGCTGGGCGGGGGGGACCTGCTCGGAGATCCCAGAGACACTACGCCAAGTCCGGTGGTTTGCGGGACAGTGAGAGAGAGGGGCTGGGGCTGAAATGAAATGAAGGCTTGGACTCTTGCAGTGGCCTTGAATCTCCGGGAACCGGGGGGATTTGAATATTGAGGCTTTCCTTCCTCCCTGACCACCCGTACAAGTGCCCCGCATTCAGGACAGCTCCAGCAACACACCCAGGCTGAGTTCTCCGGCTGGACCCCACAAGAGTCGTTTCCCCATATAACGTGGGGACAAGGTGGAGAACTGACTTGAGAGGTATAGGTGACTCACAGACGCCATCTGCTTGTTAGTTAGAGAAAGTGTATGTCACCAAACTGTTTCTGAAAAATTAGATAGGTTTTTTTTTTTTTACAAATTAAAAGAACCCTGTCGAGCAGAGCAAATGCCAAGAGGCCAAAAACAACAGAAAATCTCAATACATATGATAAAACCAGACAATATGGAGAATCCAACTCCAAACACACAAATCAAGTTATCAGAAGAAACGAAGTTCCTCGCAGAATTAATCAAAGAAATACAATCGAGGAACAAAAGCATGGCAAAGGATTTAAAGGACATCAAGAAGATCCTGGCCCAGGATATAAGCTACATAAAGAAGACCCTAGAAGAGCATAAAGAAGGCATTGCAAGGCTAAATAAAAAAATAGAAGATCTTATGGAAATAAAAAAAACTGTTGGCCAAATTAAAAAGACGCTGGATATTCACAATACAAGACTAGAGAAAGCTGAACAACATCTCAGTGTCCTAGAAGTCCACAGAACAGAAAATGAAAGAACAAAAGAAAGAATGGAGAAAAAAATTGAAAAAATAGAAATGGATCTCAGGGGAACGATAGATAAAATAAAACGTCCAAACTTAAGACTCATTGCTGTCCCAGAAAGGGAAGAGAAGGGTAAAGGTCTAGAAAGAGTATTCAAAGAAATTGTTGGGGAAAACTTCCCAAACCTTCTACACAATATAAATACACAAAGCATAAATGCCCAGCAAACTCCAAATAGAATAAATCCAAATAAACCCACTCCGAGACATATTCTGATCAGACTCTCAAATACTGAAGAGAAGGAGCAAGTTCTGAAAGCAGCAAGAGAAAAGCAATTCACCACATACAAAGGAAACAACATAAGACTAAGTTGTGACTACTCAGTGGCCACTATGGAGGCGAGAAGGCAGTGGCATGACATTTAAAATACTGAGAGAGAAAAATTTCCAACCAAGAATACTTTATCCAGCAAAACTCTCCTTCAAATTTGAGGGAGAGCTTAAATTTTTCACAAACAGATCCTGAGAGACTTTGCCAATAAAAGACCTGCCTTACTTCAGATTCTAAAGGGAACCCTACCAACAGAGAAACAACAGAAAGAAGAAAGAGATATAGAGAATTTTAACAGAAATATATAGTACCTTACATCCCAAAGCACCAGGACACTCATTTTTCTCTAGTGATCACGGATCTTTCTCTAGAAGGGACCATATGCTGGGACATAAAACAAGCCTCAAGAAATTAAAAAAAAAAAAAATTGAATATACTCAAAGCACATTCTCTGACCACAATGGAATACAAATAGAAGTCAATAATTTTTGAACTGTAACTCCACTATTTACTTCCTACATGATATAAATTACACAAACCCTAATGACAAATCAGTGGTTTTGAATTCAATGTAAAATATGTAATTTTAGACAACTATATAAAGGTAGGGGAATGGAGGAGTATAGGGACATAGTTTATGTGTCCTATTGAAGTGGAGGTGGCATCAAAGAAAAACAAGATTGTTATGGATATGAGGTTAATTTTAACCCCCACAGCAAACACAAAGAAACTATCAGAGAATATAACCATAGAGATGAATTGTAGAGTTCGGGTTAAGAGAAATGGGGGACGGTGCAATGGGGAGTTAAGAAATGAGGGTGGAGTTGCTGTTTGAGGTGAAGGGAAATTTCTAGTAATGGATGGTGGGAAAGAGCATTACAACATTCTAAAGGTGATTAATCCCACTAATGGAAGGCTAGAGAGGGGGTGGAATGGGAAGATTTAGGCTGTATATATGTTCCCACAACTAAAAAGAAAAAAAGACAGTCTAAATAGATGATGGATTGCCAAGGATGAACTTGGATGGAATTAGAGGATAGAGGACAGGTGGCTCAAAGGGACACAGCTGAGACATAAGGTAAAGGAAATACAGAATGTAAGCTTTGTATCATTGTTGAACCTGTTGTAGTTCTTAGCTGCGCTTAATGGGATTGCATAAAAGAATGTTCTTATTCATGGGAAGTGTATATGTGAATTATAGTGTATGTTCAAGGATGTGTGCAGCTAGCTCTCATATGTTCAGAAGACAGAGCAATAGATGATGGATGATAGATAGGGAGGGAGGGAAAGAAATAGCGATGTGACAGCATGTTAAGGTTGGTGGATTGAGCTATCGGGGGAGGGGGGTCAGGGTATGATGGAATTCTTTGTATGGGGTTAGTATTGTTTCTGCAACTGTTCCTATAACTTTGAATTTATTTGAAAATAAAAAAAAATATTGACTTCTATTTGTATTCCATTGTGTTTGGAGAATGTGCTTTGATAATATTCAACTTTTTTTTTTTAATTTATTGAGGCTTGTTTTATGTCCCAGCATATGGTCCCTTCAGGAGAAAGATCCGTGATCACTAGAGAAAAATGAGTGTCCTGGTGATTTGGGATGTAAGGTACTATATATGTCTGTTAAAATTCTCTATATCTCTTTCTCCTTTCTTTGTTTCTCTGTTGGTAGGGCTCCCTTTAGAATCTGAAGTAGGGCAAGTCTTTTATTGACAAAGTCTCTTAGCATTTGTTTGTCTGTGAAAAATTTAAGTTCTCCCTCAAATTTGAAGGAGAGTTTTGCTGGATAAAGTATTCTTGGTTGGAAATTTTTCTCTCTCAGAATTTTAAATAAGTCATGCCACTACCTTCTCACCTCCATGGTAGCCACTGAGTAGTCACAACTTAGTCTTATGTTGTTTCCTTTGTATGTGGTGAATTGCTTTTCTCTTGCTGCTTTCAGAACTTGCTCCTTCTCTTCAGTATTTGAGAGTCTGATCAGAATATGTCTTGGAGTGGGTTTATCTGGATTTATTCTATTTGGAGTTTGCTGGGCTTTTATGCTTTGTGTATTTATATTGTGTAGAAGATTGAGGAAGTTTTCCCCAACAATTTCTCTGAATACTCTTTCTAGACCTTTACCCTTCTCTTCCCTTTCTGGGACACCAATGAGTCTTAAGTTTGGATGATTCATTTTATCTATCATATCCCTGAGATCTGTTTTGATTTTTTCAATTTTTTTCTCCATTCTTTCTTTTGTTCTTTCATTTTCTATTCTGTGGACTTCTAGGACACTGAGACGTTGTTCAGCTTCCTGTAATCTTGTATTATGAATATCCAGAGTCTTTTTAATTTGGCCAACAGTTTCTTTTATTTCCATAAGGTCTTCTATTTTTTTATTTTCTCTTGCAATGCCTTCTTTATGCTCTTCTAGGGTCTTCTTTATGTCACTTATATCCTGGGCCATGGTCTTCTTGATGTCCTTTAAATCCTTTGCCAAGTTTTCATTCCTCGATTGTAGTTCTTTGATTAATTCTGCCAAGTACTGAGTCTCTTCCGATATCTTGATTTGTGTGTTTGGAGTTGGAGTCTCCATATCGTCTGGTTTTATCATATGCATTAAGATTTTCTGTTGTTTTTTGGCCTCTTGGCATTTGTTTTGCTTGATAGGGTTCTTTCAAGTTGTAAAAAAAAAAAGGATATCAATCTAATTTTTCAGAAACACAGTTTGGTGACGTACACTTTCTCTAACTAACAAGCAGATGGCGTCTGTGAGTCACCTATACCCCTCAAGTCAGTTCTCAACCTTGTTCCCATGGTGTGTGGGGAAATGATTCTTGTGGGGTTCAGTTTGAGAACTCAGTTTGGGTGTGTTGCTGGAACCATCTGCCCTGAATGTGGGGTGTGTGTCCAGGTGGCCAGGGAGGAAGGGCAGCTTTAATATTCAAATCCCCCAGGTTCCCAGAGATTCAAAGCCACTGCAAGAGTCTAAGCCTCCATTTCAGTTCAGCCCCAGACCCTCTCTCTCACTGTCCCACAAACCACTGGACTTGGTATAGTGTCCCTGGTTTCTCCAAGCGGGTCCCCCCTCCCAGCCACTATCCTCCAGGAGCTCAGCCAAGGGAATGCCATGCTACATCACAAGTGCACACCGTCCCCCAAGGGAAGCCCCGGGCCGCTGGGCCATGCAGCAGCGCTCTCAGCCTGAAGCAAAGATGGCCAAAAGGTGTCTCAACCCCCCCCCCCTCCTTACACAGTTCCTCTTTCCCAGCTCCAGGACAACTGGCGGGGCTCTGAGCTGTGGGCACGGCCCCGGGCAGGAGTTTATCCAGCCCTCTGGGGAGCCAGCTGCAAGCCACGGGGTTTCTTTCAGCTTCTGGCTCTCCCCTCCATTCCCCCGGCCCTGAGGGTATCTGCAGCGGACTATCCTCCAGGCCCAACACCGAGAGGCCGGTCCAGCCCCCTCTTGCTGTGTTTTACTGCATGGTTCCCACTCCCACAACTGCAGCCGCTCCTGGGTTTTTCTTTTTTTTTTTTTTTTAAAGAGCCAGTCGGTCTCCAAACACCAAGCCCTGACTTCCCCACAATGCCGCGTGGCTGCAGGTCTTCCAGCCAGTTTACTCACTCGTTTCAGAATGCAGACTCCTGGTTTCACCAAGTATACAGCCCCTGTGGAACTAGTAGAACTCGTCCAGCTGGCGCATCGCTGTAACCAGTATTCTGGGTCACTTTCTGGTTTTTATCTAGTGTTTTTCATGGAGGTGTTTTTTGCCCTGTCTCACCTAGCCACCATCTTAGTTTTTTCTCCCAGAGTGAACTTTTAACATGGAACTTATACCAAGCAAGCAGCAATGAACTGGCTTTACCAGAATGGAAAAGATCAGGCCATGTTTTCAAATGCTTTTTCATCAGAACCAGAGATTCATAGTGGAATTAAGCAGGTATAAATCCAAACAGCTGATATTGCTGCCTTTTCTTAGCATTGTAAATTCTGGAAGGAATCTGCTAAGAACATCAGGCCCAGAACCTACTTACTGAATAATTTTAGACGAGAAACTGAAGGCCAGAGTAGTCTGCTACTTCCAGGAGGAGGCGTGTCCTGGCTGATAATTTTCTTTCAGTTCCTGCAGGCACCTGGACTCACAGACCCTCTCAGAGCATGGCACTGCTGGACACAGGCTCCTCCTTGAAGCTTTATTCTTGATCTCTGTCCTGCTGTACCAAGATGGCTCCTCACATCTCTCTGGACACTAAGTCTCATCTCAGTGTTTTCCTCTTTCTCTCACTTTCATGCTTCATCTTTGACCAATTTGCTGATGATTCATCCCACCTGTTTTTCTAATGCAGAGTTCTTTCCTAAGCTCCAGAAACAAATATTCATTTGTCTAGAGCTGAGGTCATTCCTCCTGGAAAGTTAAGGTGGTCAAACATGGTGATGAACAGATATTAAGTGCCTTATTTCTGTGATGCTTGTTCTGACTGTTTTCCTAACCAAACTCTGGAACACACCAGATACACTGATTCCAATCTGTTCCTCCTCCTGAGTGTCTGGTCTCAGGACATAACACTACTCTCTGACCTTTTAACATCCATCATTCTCTTTACTTTCCCTCAGGTATAAACCCTTTCCCTTTACTATCTCTTAGGCTCATTCTTTCCTCCTCCTCCCCTCAGTTTAAACTCTCATCATCTCTTATCTGAAGTTCTCAAAGGGGCATTGTCTGGTTCTCCCACACCCCTCCTACCTTGACTTCAGGAGAAATGAGATCAGTGACATCTTCCTCTCCAATGTCATTTTTATGTAAAATATCTGCTCCTCTTGTTTTTAAATTCTCAGGCAATTTACCTTCCTCTCTCCTGCTTCTGAACAGATGCTTGATCAGCCTTTCCTTGAAGAGTTTGTACCTGGTTTACAGCACCTCCTTTCCATCCAAGTCCTGACATCATCCTGGGTGACTTCAGTGTCTACCTGGATAATTCATTCAAGAGCCTGACTTCTCAGTTCTTTGAATGACTTAACTCATTGACCTCCCCTCCACTCCTTGTCAGCAACACACTCCCTTGGCCACAGTCTGGACCTCTTCATCACATCAAGTCAACTTTGAAATCTTGAATTACCACACCCCAGTGTTCCTGCTCTATTAGTTACTAAGGCTTCAGGAGTTCCTCAAACTCACTGCACTTTGTCACATCTAGAACTCTTTAACTTTCCCCTCTCTCTTAAGCCCTTTCTAACTTCTCTTACTGCCTTATAAAGATGAGACCTCAGGTTTCATTCATTTCACCTTCAGGTTTTACCACTTCAAACCCAATCTTACATATGTCATCAATTTCCTAATCTCCTGCCCTTTAGTCACATTTACTAACACAATCCCTGTCTCCATTTTCATCATGTATACATGGGTAATGGTGTACTGTTACAGAAAATAACACAACCACTGAAATTTGCATTTCTAAAAGTTTCCAAAGCCAAAGATACCAGCTCCGCTTTCCATGATTCGCTACCCCATTCCATTTCCCCTTCGCAGTGGCAGCTCTTTCTAAGTATCTCCACTAACGAATATCCAATCCCTATATCTACTTCTATGCTATCCACCTACTTCTCATAGAATTTCAGATAGAAATCACTTAAACATCCTGTAACTCCCTACAAACCTAGACAAGCACTGGGCTGGGCACTGAGAATAGAAGGAATGTAAGATTAAATATACAAATGGACAATGGCCAGAAAACTCGGATCCACTATCAGCAGTAAACAGACAAGAAAACTCTTGCCCACTACCTGCCGCAATTAGTTCAGGAAGTTGGCCACTACCTACAGCAATCATCCCAGGAAGTCAAACCACAAACTCTATAAAAATTGACCCAAAATAGCTAGGACATGGTTAATAACTGACAGCTTCCTTAATTTTTGTCCCTGCTTCCAAATTAGGACCAACTGGAGAAAGCCAAATATTCTCCCCTAATTGATTATATAGGATGTCCTGCTTCTAATCAGCCCACCTCCAGCTTCCTGTGACAACAGCCTCTAATAAGGACACCCTAAAATCTTCCTTGTTCCCACTTTCCTACACCTCTGCCTCCTCTGAATCTCTGTCACACGTATGTGATGTAGCTGATTTCCTTACTCTGAATGAATAAACTTGGTTTGCTCTCATTTGGGTGTTCTTCATTTATTTGCACTCATTTGGGTGTTCTTTGTTTCTTTCCACAAGGAGTAAAATAAAGCCTCAAGGATGGTGGAAAGAGGTGGGGCCTTGCAGTAGAACAGCTGGAGTTGGAGTCAACTCCTGCTGTGCTACTTGCCTTGCAGAAGCTCCTTAACAACTCTGACTTGCAAAATGGTTATGGATAATGCTTACCTCTTAGGGCACTTAAAAGGATTAAATTAAAGGAGATAACATAATAAACTATCACCACAGGCAATTATTAAATATTTCCACCCTGCCTCTGCCCTAGTGGAGCCCACAGGCTGATGTGGGAGGCAGAACCAACCAAACAATTATCTACAATGAGAAAAGTACCATCATGGAGGTGTGAACACAAAGGGACAGAAGATCGAAGATGGGATCAACTCATTCTACCCCGGGCAGTTACAGGTGGATAGCACAGGTGGGTGTTTTATTTTTCCCTAAACTATTATACATGTCCAGTGTCAATTTGTGTTTTAGGGAGAATTGAGGGAGAGGAAGTTCTAAGATTTATAGGAAGTTTTTACATCATTCAGTTCAGTGAGTCACAGTACATTTTCCTCAAACAAATATATGATTGAAGCAGCTTGTTCTGAGGGGAAGAGCTCTCCTAACACAACTGTTGGGCCCTCTCAGATCCTTAGAGCTGCTCTGCAGGAAGCCTATCCTGGCTGGTAATTCGTGTGGAAGGAATGTGTTTAAGTGGCTGCCTTGTTTATGAAGAGCTCTCTCCGTCTGTCAGGGGACAGTGCGCTGCACTTTATTACAAATTTTGAGAAGTATGATCAGCTTGTTTAAAGCGATTGACGTGAAGCCTGTGTGTTTCTCTTCTTCTGACTTCTCACCGACTTCAATGTACCTAGGCCAGCCCCATTCACTCCCATGACGGTTGTGGATCTCTCCAGTGCCAGGCTCTACACTGGCCACGGATGATGACAAGCAGCTATTTCTGCACTCAAGGACTGTAGAGTCATTGTCTAGTGTGGTGGATTTCAGACTTCCTTTAACAATGAACTACTCAATCAAAGTAAAACCTCATCTCAAACCTCAGTAAGACCAAATAAAATCTACAAAACCTAACAAATATCAATGGTTCTGATGGAAGCAAGAGAGTAAGACCTGGAGACAGAATCTTTGGAGCAAAATTTGAAAGTAACAGGTCTGGAGAGTGAAGGTGAAGATGTTGCCTGAAGTTTAGAATAAAATTTGAAGAGACCTCGGCTTGGTGGCCCCAAATTATGCTGTTGGCAGGAAATAATCAGTTCCCTCTGTCTCATTCCCCTATACCCCATCCTCCAGGTGTTGTCTCCTCTGTCCAAGTACACCCCCAGAGAAGGGAGGCTGCTAGACTATACAAAAGTTGTTCCTTCAATTTGTTTTCACTTTCACACAGCCTAAACTAGAAATCATGTCTCCAATCTCTTTCTATCCATGTAGGACCCCTGGATTCAAAACTTCTCTCTATGGAGACACATTCACTTCACTTCATCCTGACGGTACCATCTGGGGCACCTGAGGAATTCTGCTCTTATTATATCAATCTGGGCTGCATTTGTTACCTTGAAATTATGACGTCATTGATGTATATGTATTCTGTAATCCCATTAAGTTGCAAGCTCCTTGAAGAATTCATGAATGTGCCTATCCTTTCTTTATTTCCTCACACATAGTCATGCAGATGTTGTGGCTGACCATCTACCCAATGACATCATCATTGCCAGGATGGTTTACTCAGTACCTTTTTCTCCTACTCAACGTGCCCTAGATGCTTCCCTCTTTTATGACTGCAGCTGTTGCCAAAACATAAAGTAAATTCTATTTTGTCTTTCCCAGTCTTCCAAGGGTAGTGACTTGTTAGCTATCCCCACAACCCTAGTCCACCACACAGTACCCAGCACAAGAGCTGAACAAACAGTTGCTAACACCAAGACATCAGAGAAGTCTCTAATCATCTATACTGGTTTCTCCTGAGGTTCCCCTTGTCACAGACTTAATGGTGTCTTCAGATCCAGCAGCTCTGTTATTTCCGGGTAGCATATGGGACATGAGAATCTGTCAAGTGTAGGAGCCCCTACCTAGCATCACCTCTTCCCTCCAGGTAAACATCACAGGCTCTCCCATGAAAGCAAGGCTTCTCTGAGAATACCTCCACCCCATCTGAGGTGACCAACTAATCCCAGTTTGCCAAGGACTTTCTGGCTTTAAAACTAAGCCTCCCATGCCCCAACAACTCCGTGGGACAGTTGGTTATCCTACCCATGGAACATGGGTCTTTCCTACTCGTGGGATCACCTAACCACTAACTTATCTTCAATGGTCCCAGGATGGAGAAGTGGAATCTCTCTCTCCGCCCTCCTTTTCTGCCCTCAAGATCACTTCACCCTCTCATCTCACCATCCAGGACTGCAGGCACAAGCTCTCAAAGCTTGATCATTAGGAAGAGCTAATGATATCTACATCTGCTTTCTATCCAGCAAAGATGCATGAGGCAGAGAAACACAAATCCTGGTTACCCATTAATAACCAAGGATGGAGAGGAAACTCCAGGACGAAAAGTAGGCCAACTAATAACCTGCCATATACACATATCATTTAGCACAATGTCTTATACATATTAAAAACTACCCATTATTATTATCCCTGTTTGTCAGATGTAGACAAAGCAAAATAATTAACACATTGATCCTCACACTCTGGTGAAGGAGACAAGCAAGAAAGAGATGAGACCATGTATTTTATGTTAGACCTGACTCAAGGTATTGAAAAGAAGCACAAGTGAAAAACTTTATGTAACCTGTTATATGTAGGATGGACAGTTTTTTGAAAATCCATCAAAATTAATAGGAAAGCAAATGATTTGCAGGGTATACAAGGGAAGCATTTGCAACAACCTATGAAGCAACTGTGTCATACCTTTATGTCACTCAGTCTTTTTATGTTCAGATTTTGTGGTTTCTCCTCAGAGATAGTTCCTGCTTAAGTCATTTCTTATAGTCTTCTAAAGCTTCTTCATGACTAAAATGAAATTCTGCTGCTTGTCTGGACATGACGCAAGACATTATTTCTCTGGATTTTTTGTTTGTTTGTTTGTTTGTTTGTTTTAATCTTAGAGTGTGTTTTAGGGTTTTGGAAACTTTCATCGTCTGTGGCTAATGGGGACAAGGTTTTAAGTGTGGTTTGTTCTCTTGCACTTTTCTAATTAGGTCAATAAACAAACATACTAAACAAATGTTATCTCTCCAAGCTTTTGCTAACTGTGCATCCAAAAATTGCCCCAGAGACCCTCACTTTAATTAGATTCAATAGGGGGTCTAGACCTTTCATTGTCTTTAGAAATTCTGATGTTCCACTGCAGACATGAATTTAGGAAAATGTGGCTAACGTGACTGCAAAATGATGCATATAAAATGCAGATTTATATTTTAAAGCTTTGCTCAGCATTCTAGTTTTAAAATATTTACTTTCCAAATTTAGGAAACCCAGTCCCATTTGTCACAATATTGCTGATGAGAGTGAATATTGACAACAGCCTATTTGTGTTACCAAAGACAGGTGGTTTAATCAGTTATGGGGCATCCATATTATACTGTGAATCCATTCAACATAGAGCCTATATATACTACATGGAAGAAAAACAGCTGGTTAGGGCAATATGTACATTATAATCCTGTTTTAAATATGTATGTGATTAGAAATAAGTATGGACTCAACAGTTTTAACATTGCTCATATCTGAACTACAGAAATGTAAGTTATGATTTTGTTCACATCTGAATACTCTCGTTTCATCACTGAATGTGAATTACTGGCATATGAGTAACGAGTGTAAAAACTAAATTAAATAATATAATTTGAACCTAGAAATTATTTTCTGTCATAGCAGAGAATTGCTACTCACTCTGGTGCCCATAGGGTCTGGAAAGTGACTCATCCCTGCAGGAGTTGCTGGAATTAGAGCATGTCAGACCTGATGGGACCCTGGAGACCCAACCCTACTCCCTGATTTCATGGCTGAGAAAGCTAAAGCTCTAGAAGCCAAATGTCTTGATCTAAACCTGACCGTTCATTAGTGTGGTAACCGGATTTTCTGACTCACATTTGAATAGCTTTGTATGCATTACAGTCTTAATGAGAACTGTTCATGTAAGTCAATCACCTTTGTGCTTCACACACAGCCAGGCACTTAGAAGAATACAAAATAATTTGAAAATACAGCTCCTCCTCACAAATAAAAGGCTCCCAGTCTGATCCCATCTATTCGTGCCTATAAAATGTCAAGGTTGGAGGATGAACCAAGCATGCAGAAAAGAGGAAAACAATAAAGCCATGACCTGTGGGCAAAAGCACAGTTGACTGTTGGTATTTAAGTGTGCTGCTACTTCACAAGGCTGAAAGATAAATAAAATTGAGTTTCGGTTTTGAATACAGAGGGGCTGGTAAGAGCAATGAGGCTCTCACAGATATCAAGAAACTTCCTTCAAACAAGAGTGATCAACTGTCCTGATTTGCCAGCCACTGAGGGGCTCCAGCATGTGTAATCCTGATCATCCAGTAAACTTAAACACTTCTCGGAACTCCTTGCTGTCAATTCAGTCGATGCTTGGTTCCCACAATGCACTGCAGCTCTGAGCATATACACAATGGCTATATGTAAGGAGGCTCCAGAGACAAACAATATGGAAGCCAAAGTGTAAGTTCTGTGTTGGTTCCCAGAAGTTTGCATTCTCCATACCTCCACCTCTGCTCATCATGGTCCCAGCATCTCAAGTTGGGATGTTAGGGAGCAATCATGATCAGGGCTTCCAAATGGGATTTTATGTCTTTGTAGCCAATTAGAGGAGCCACCAAGGACATGAGACATTGAACTTGAACTTGGGGTCTTTTTAACTTGAGTCATAGTCTCAAGGAAACTATATTGTAACATTCACTCTCCTCCTTCCTCTGTACACAATCCTCTGCCTGGATTATCCATTTTAAAGGTCAGAAATCAAGAAAGACAAAGTTTGAGGTCTGATTCTATACTTTCTAGCTCTGCAGACCTTGAAAAATTACTTAACCTCTCTCAGGACACGACTTTCTTCATTGAAAAGATGAGGATAATAAGTGCTCAAATTTCCCAGGATTTTTTTGAAAACGTAATTTTTTAAAAGTAAGTGAAAAAGGACTGAAACATTAAGGGGCTATAGATGAGGTAGTTACTGTTATTAATTTTATGGGATATAATTTTCAGAGTCAGTTAGGTACTATTTATGAAGGGAGAGACCTAAATCAGACAGTATAAAGCCCCTTTGTTAAATGACAGTTCCACATGAAGATATATTTGAAAAATAGAAGCCATTAATTGAATATATTAAGACTATATTATGTAACATTGTTTCCAACTCTCCAAGCTCTGTTAAACATGAATTTATAATTAGTACATTCCCAAACATCAATTACTGAAATGCACAATTCCACCTGAGGAGTTTGCCTTCGGCTTGTTAATCCTTATTTGCATTGATTAACTTTTGCTGCATAACAAATACCCCCAAAACTTAGTGGCCTTAAACAACAGCCATTTATTTGACTCAATGTTGTGGGTTGCCAGTTTGGACCGGGACCAACTGGGTATCTTCCTCATATAGCCCATGCTTAGCTTGGTTGGCTCACATGTCTGGGATTGGGCCGGGATGTCTGGGATGACTGGCTCCTCTCCCCACATGGTCTTACCTTCCAGCAGGATGGCCCAGGCTTGCTTACAAGTCTCCAAGAACAAGGCCTCTTGAGGACTAGGCATGTAACTGTCACATTGTCATTTTCACCACATGTTGTTACTCAAAGAAAATTACAAGGTCAGACCAGATTCAGTGATGGAAAAATAGACTGGCTCTTGATGGAAGGAGCTACAAAGAATTGTGCTATGTTTATTCCCTTTTACATTCATAAAAGGAAATCAGTAGGTTCCCACAAGAATAAACTAGTGTGACACCTTGTTCTTCTAGCCATCCAGAATCTAAAAATTAGCTTGAATATGAGGATGGGCTAATTAATTAGTTTAATAATTGAATCCCAGAGCTGGGATTTGGACTTGGGTAAAACAAAGCCAGAAATGAGTCCCCAAGCTGTGATTCTTGGGTATGCAACTCAAACAGCAGCTCTTCCAAGATGTTATTTCTATTCCCAAACCAAATATCCAGTGTCTTCCTTTGAGTCCCCTTAGCAATATACAGGTCTTCTCTGATTGTCCCTATCTTACCCCACTATGTTGTAAAGTTGTTTTTCTACTTTGATCCCTAACTCTAAATTGTAGGCTGCTTGAGGGCAGGTCTATGACTTGCCTTTCATATATCTGCTGAAGCGTCAAGTACAGCAACCATACTTGAATTCATTTGCAACACTTCAGGACATTTGTACTGATATGTGTAGCTGATTTTGGTCTGTAGCTTTCTTCTACTGTACTATCTTTAGCAGACTTTTGAAACAATGTTAATCCGCTTTATAAAAATAATTTAGATGCTTTCCTTCTTTGTTGTATCCTAAGTAATTTAAATATCACTGGAATGGTTTCTTCCTTTAAAGTATGACATAATTCCCCTCTGAAACCATCTGTGCTTTCATGGGGAAGTAGTCTTTGACACTTCTCTCTATTTTTCTATAATAATGAACTTGTTCAAATTTTTTCCATCAGGTTTGGTTTCAATAATTTATATTTTCCTAGACAATCATCACTTTCTTTTAGGCTCTCAGATTTATTGCATAAAGCTGTGTAAAGAAGTCTCCAAAGATTCATTTAATTTCCCCTGTATCTGTATTGATTTCCCCATTATCATTTCTTATTTGGGGTATTTTTGCATTTTCCTCTGATTTCTTTAATTTAAAGTTAATTAGCTAATGGTTCTCAATTTTACTATTTTTTTCCAGAAGAATCAATTCTTGCATTTAAATGTTAGCTTAACATATTTCTGTTTTCTGATACAATTTAAACGTTCTTAAAAAAATTTAATTATTAAAAAAAAAAAAACCACATCCACAGAGGCGAAAAGACCATGGAAAATAAATGTACAACTTCATTAATCACTCTGAAATTAAAACTTATATAACCATCACTTGAGTCAAGAAATAGAACTTTGCCAGAAACCCAGAGCCCCCAAACATGATTCTTCCCAATTTCAACATCATCTCTCCCCCTTAGAGTCAAACACTATTCAAATTTTAGGTATTCATTCCCTTGCTTTTCTTTGTAATTTTAGCACCTATGTAGGCAACCTAAACACTATAATTCAGCTCTACCTATTTTGGAATTTTATATAAAAGAAGTCACACAGTGTATATGCTTAAATTATTTCATGCAACTGGGTACAACAGGAGACTGTTCATTTTGTTACCAAATAATATTCCATTGTATGAATGTACTATTATTATTTATTTTATATTTCAATGACATTGGTGTTCTTTCCAATTTTTGAATATTACAAGCAAAGCTGTGAAGTGTACTCTTCTAAATGAATCCTGGTGCAGATGTACATATCTTCCTCTAGATAGAGGTAATTAACCAAGGGGAACATGAATAGAATTCAGAGCATTCATGAATTGAATGAGAAAAAAAATCACACCTTCATTTTCACGAACTCCTAACTAAAATGTAATGTTTCCTTCAATTACACGTGTAGGCAAAAGAAAAACACGCTACCTATACCAGTAACTTTGTCATATGTAATTTTTCAACTTTGTCCCTGACAGGAGTCACAGATATTTTCTATCATTTTACAGTTGCAGATGTCTCAAAATATCATTTGTTGTCATTCTTTCTTTTAAAACATGGTAGTTATTAGACCCATAAATAAATGTTATTTAATGCTAACAAAGATGAAAAATTTTACTATAGCACAGATGTGTTGTTTTATTATTTGATAGCTGTATTCTGATTCATTGCTTTCCCCTTTATAAATCCTATATAGTATTTTATTTTATGCATTTGAATTTTTTTAAGTTATTCTGAGAAGGTCTCCCTAGGCTTCACCAGACTGCCAAAGAGCACATGATACAAAAAAGGTTGGTGCTCCAGGACATAACTAGAGAGAATAGCTAAGTGATAGGGGATGTTTATCAGTCAGGGATGATCCACGTTAACCTATGGCAAAAAATAACTCTCAAATAGTGGTTGAAACAGCAAAGGTTTATCTCTCACCCATTCTACATATCCAGATGTCTATCATGGGTTAATAGGGGAGCTAAGGCACTCCATGAAGCCTAGGCTGCTCAGGTTTCCTTCATTGGAAGGTGTGGCAGGGGAAATGGGATGTGGCAAATTTTGCATTGGTTCTTGAAGGCATCTGTGCTTTTCCTTTTGCTCACTTTTCATTGTTCAAAGCCAGTTACATGGCCATACCTAACTTAAAGCAGGTGGAAATGAGAATTCTACCAAGTGTTCAGAGTAAGAAAAACTATAAATATTGCTAAACACCACCACTGACCATCAGAGATAGCTATACACTATCTTTACCTTTAGTATATAACACCAAACTGGTTTCCAGAGTAGTTTAACATTTATGTTCACCAACAACGTAAAGAAAATTCATCTTGTTCTACATAGCCTCCACAAAGCTATGTATTTTGAAGCTTTTTTCATTTTAGTTATTCTAGTTGTTTTAAATTTTTTTTTTCTAGATTACTTCTGAGGTAGATCTTTTTCCACATGATTACTAGCCATTTGGATGTCCTGCTTTTTAAAGTACCATTTCAGATCATTTGCCCATTTTTAAATTGGAGTGACTGTCTTTTTCTTACTGATTTTTTCTTGCCTTTATTTTGCTTACCTTTTGTCTTTTTCTATTGTCTTGCCTACTGTTCCTCATATCTTTCAACTGTCCTGTGTCCTCATTTTAGAGAAACACTGCTTCACTGGTGTTTTTTAACTTAGAGACAAATTTGGTGACAGTTTTCATCTGTTCCATGGTAACATTTTTAAGGAAATACTATTTATTTTATTTGCATTTTTCCCATTCCTTCAATCCTCCATTGTTGTTTTTTTGCTCCTTTGGTAGTAATTTTGTAAAAGACCTGTTTTTGGTCCTTTTTTATTTATTGCTCACATTTGAATGAGATTAATTCCTCCCAGACCAGCTAGAAGAAGGCAGTTGATTAAAAAGGTCATGTCTTTAGCTTTCAGAAATTTTTCTTATGAAACAAAGTCTTGTGCAGGTGGATGCAAATTTTTTGATTTAACTTCATCCCAGCAAACCAAGCTTTGGTACCTGTGACCAATTCATGTTGTGAGTTTCCTTTTTTTAAAATTGTCTCATTAACATACTGATTTTGTTCCCTGAAAACAATATTTCCGACTCCATAAGAATGCACCCACACCCTGGTGTTGCAAACAAGAAATTGTTAGTTTTGTACTTTGTTAGTTTTATATCCTAACACATACATAAGCAACTGTTCTCATTTGGATTGTTCTGACCATTGTCTTTGAATCTTCCCACACCTCCGTTATACTTTAATTGCTTTGCCTATTTGTGGTGTGAGGTTTCAGATGTATCTTAGTTTCCCCAGGATGGGGTATGTGCTTCTACTTCTTGTCCTAATTTTTTACGACTGCAAAGCAGAGAAAAAGAAAGTCCCAACTCTACACCAGAAGTCCATCAAAGCTTAAAACAAGTGATACAATCAATTGTGCCTTTTAATAGTACTCTCAAAGGAGGAGCATTGGGGATAATGACAAGGCAAAGACCAATTAGGGGGTTGTGACAGTATTTCCTAAAATTGAAAGCAACAGTCTAAGGAGATGGACACTGGCATAGTGGTATTTGGATTGAAGAAATAATAGAAATTGAAGGACTTTAATGAGGGACTGAAGAATGCAAAGAAAAAAAGATACTCTCATGTTCTGGATATTAGAAAAATTCTGATTTTTTTCTTTGATGGTATTTAGATCAGAACACAGAGCATATTTCCATGTATATGCATATTTACTAAAACATGCATATTCACTAATAAGCAAAATGTCAATGCTAGCTTGGACCTGAGATGTTCCAATGAAGACAATAATGGATGTTGTAATCGTGATGCTGAAAGAGATATAATGTCTATAATAAGAAACCTTTCTGTGGACTTCCTCCATCATAGTTCCTGAAAGATCACTGATTCCTCCATCTTTGAAATACTCTGCTGACAGTCCTAATGACCTTAGGCACGTGACAGGTAAGTCAATTTCACATTCATATTGTACTTTCACTGCATTTAAAAAGCTAAGACTTATGCTGTTTCATAAAGACAAACAGACTGATGGATTCATAGATGTACTGGCTGGGAATAGATCACAGGGCTCTATAAAAGAAAATTGTAGATGACGATTATTTTAAATATTGGTAGGATTAGTTCTGATTCTTGAAAAAAATGGAATAATAGGGAGCAGATTTATCCTCCTGCCTCAAACAAAAACAAGAAAAATAATAAAACAGACAAAATAAATGAAATAATTTTCAAGACACTTTCAAGCAACAAAAATCAGCAATCTTTCAAAGACAGGAAACAAATGAGGTGAGCCCTACAATTGCCCCAGTTTACCATCTTGAGAGAGGTTCCAGTCCATGTATAGGGAGGCAAATCCAGGCAGAACTCAACAGACTCCTTGAGTTGAGGAGATGGGTCTGATATTCTAGGGAGAACACGGCAGCTAGGGTTTGTAGGTCAGAGTAATGGAGAGGAGATAGGTACACAAACAGGACTCGGAGACCTCTGGGGAATACCTAGCACTTATTCAGCAGAGTACTGATCAGCACATGCATGTGAAAAAACTACCAGAGGCTGTGTCTTAGTTTGCCAGGGATGCTGTAACAAATACCAGGCAGTGGGTTGGCTTAAACAACAGATATTTATCATCTCATGGTTTGGGAGGCTAGAAGTCCAAATTTAAGGTCTCAACAGGCCATAATTTATCCAGAAGTCTACAGCCTTCTGTTGCTGGCTTGATGAAATCTTGGGTTCCTTGGCTTGCATCCCTGCCTCTATCACATTCTGTCTCATTCTCTGGCTTCTTCTGACTTCTGGTACATAGTAAATTCTACTGACTGTGTGGAAATTTACTTCACTTATAAGAACTCCAGTCACAGGAAGAAATGCCCACCATGATTCAATTTGGCCTCATCTAAATAGGATTTTTGAATTACTGTTCATAAAGGGGTCCACACCTTAACTAATAACGTCTTCAAAAATCCCATTTAAAACTGGGTTCATCTCGAAGAAACATGGGTTAAGAATTGAACATGCATTTTGTGGGGATCCCTCTGGGTCCCCAAAAGACATGTTCTTCCCAAAGGCAGATTACATTCAACTCATCACAGTATCCCAAAAGAATTAAGCCTTATCAGTAACAATCTTAACTCCAAAACCTCATCAAATTCAGATATGGGTGTGGTCTGTCTCAGGCAAAATTCCTCTCCATATGTGACCCTGTGTGTGGTGGTTTGTATATATTATGTCCCCCAGAAAAAGCCATATTCTTTAATACAATCTTGTGGGGGCAGACATATTAGTGTTGATTAGGTTGGAACATTCTGATTGAGTGTTTCCATGGACATGTGACCCACCCAACTGTGAATGACACTTTTGATTAGAGTATCTCTTGATTGAATGTTTCCATAGAAATTTGGCCCTGCCCATTCAGGATGGGTCTTGATTAGTTCACTGGAGTCCTATTAAAAGAGTTCACAGACAGACCTCAGAGCAACTAAGAGCTGCAGTTAAGAGAGGACAAAATGCTCCAAGAGCAACATTTTGGAAAACACCATTTTGAAATGCAACATGGGAGCAAACAGATGCCAGCCACGTGCCTTCCAAGCTAACAGAGGTTTTCCGGATGCCAATGGCCATCCTTCAGTGAAGATACCCTACTGTTGTTGACTTACCTTGGACACTTTATGACCTTAAGACTGTAACTTTGTAACCAAATAAACTCCCTTTATAAAAGCCAGCCCATTTCTGGTATTTTGCAAAACAGCAGCATTAGCAAACCAGAGCACTGTGAAACTCAGAAAATAAGTTATCTGCTTCTAAAATAGGATAGCCATTTCCATTCCAGAAGGAAGAAATTGGAAGGAAAAAAAAATGAATCATGAGTCCCAAGCAAGTCTGAAACCCAGCAGGGCAAACACTATTAGATTTCAAGGTTGGAGGGTCACCTGTGGATCAATGCTTTGTCCTCCAGCCTGCTAGAGTGGCAGCCCACCATCTCCCCAAACACCAGAGTATAGGTTCCACCCTCTCTGAGCATTGGGTGATGGTTACACTCTCCCCAAACACCAGGACAGAAGGTCTGCCTCCTCCACACACCAGGCTGGGCCTACCCTTTCCAAATGCCAAGGCAGAAGACCCTCCCTGTCCAAAGGGTGGCACAGAAGACCCTCCCTCTTGGCCTGAGGAAATACCTTCTACCCAGGCCTCTGCTTCCATGACTCTGTACTTGAAGTCATTTTTCCCTCATTTCTTTCCATCTCTGTCCCTTTTAGTAAAGCATTTCTGCTCATACAAAAAAAAAAAAAAAATCTCAAAAACCTTGATAGTTTTGCATGCAATTCATGGGAGTTCAAGCCATCAAACAAAAAAATATTCCATAGAGAAGGTGATTGAATCCATTAGTCATCTTCCTTGAAAACAGCTGGTCAGCCACAACCTTGGGCAGACCCCTTTCTCTGGAGACTCATCTCTAGGACACACAAGGAGGGCCCTGTTAGAACTGCTTCCAGACCTAGTCTCAGAGCACACTCTCTGGATAGGCTCAGAATTTTCCAAAACATCAATTAATTGCTGGTTGTTTGTGCTTAACAGTTCAGTCCTCAGTTTATCTCTTTCCTCTCTCATTTTTCTATAAGCAGCAAGGAGAAATGAGGCTCCACCTTCTACACTTTTCTTGCAATAGCCTCATCTAAATATCCAAATTCATGACTTATAATTTCTGTCTTTCATTTTAAATCACAGCACAATTTTGCCACATTCTCTCCCACCTTATAACAAGGATCACCTCTCCTCCAGCATTTCTGTCTAAGGCCTCACCAGAAGAGCCTTTAATTTTTAATGCCCATATTTCTGTCAATTTTCTCTTTATGATTATACACATGCACACACATATTTTCTAAGATGATAGAAAATTTCTCTACACCTCCCCTACAGCAATATAGGCTTTTCTATCAAGTGCCTCAAAATTCTTCCAGCCTCTACCCATTAGCCAATTCCAAAATCACTTTCACATTTTTAGGTATTTGTAATAGCAGCACCCTACTATCCTGTATCAAAACCTGTATTAGTCAGTGTTCTACAGAAAAAAAACAGAGCCAACCAGATAGAGAAAGAGAGATTTATATATTATATAGAATTGGCTCTCACACAACCATGGGTGCATCAATTCAGAATACATAGGTCAGCTGCCAGATAGAAATTCTGATAAAGGTGATTCTGAAGTCTGGTAAGTCCAAGGTCCATAGAGCGGACTTCAGGCTGGAAACTCCAATAAAGGTAATGCTAAAGTTGAATCCCAATTTCCCAGGGAAAGCTGACTGAAGTTGAGGCAGAATTTCTTTCTGATTTCTGAAATCCTCATTTCTAATTGTTAAGACCTCCAACTGATTGGATGAGTAGATGTCCCACATCGCTAAGGACAATCCCCTTTGTTGACTGTAGATGCAATCAGCATAGGTGAAATCAGTGGATTATAGGTGCAAATCCATCTATGAAATATCCTCACAGAAACAATCAGACCAGTGCTTGCTTGACACATGAAATTAACCATCACAGGCTGGGAAACAACCACCTAAAGGACTGGAGGGAAAAGAGGTACTCTCTCTCAGAGGACCACAAATTATGACCTTCCACCAAGAAGACAGGAAAAATTGATAATTCACAGAGTACTGGGTAGAATATTCAGAAGAGTAATGGCTCTGTAATGGGAAATAATTAGTTCTAAACTAAATATGCTCTGGTTCCACCTAATAAATCATAAAAGCAAGATACAAAAGCTCACACTGTTTCTAAGTAATATAGCTGTGTTCCAGGATAAAACTTAATACTTATCAGAAAACAAAAATGTCCAGTACCCAACAAGGTAAAATTCATAATGGATCACATCTGATCTAAAATTACCAGGTATACAAAGAAGCAGGAAAATATGATTCATAATGAGGAGAAAAATCAACCAATCACAACTGACCCAGAACTGACATAGATATTAGAAACAGTAGACAAGGATGTTTTAAAAAGTTATAATAATTGCAGTTCAGATGTTCAAAAAAGTTAAGAAGATACATGTAAAATATTTTAAAAATCCAAATCACACTTCTAGAGATGAATAATACACTAGATGGGTTTAATGGCAGATTAGATATTGCAGAAAAAAAGATTAGTGAACTTGAAGAGATAGCAACAGAAACCAACCAAAATGAAGCCCAGAAAGATAAAACATCAGAATACGGAAAATAACACCAGTAAGTTCTGATTATTGATCAACATCTTGATACAAAGAATGAAGGGGGAAATAACAGATATTTAAAGAAAGAATGGCTGAAAATTTTCCAAATTTGATGAAAATTATAATACCATGTATCTGAGAATCTCAACAAACTCCAAGCAGAAGAAATATGAGGAAAAATTACACCAAAACACATCATAATCAAATTGTTCAAAACCAGTGATAAAGAGAAATCTTGAAATGAGCTAGAAAAAGACATCATATACAGAGGATCAAAGATAAGAATGACAGCACATTTCTTGTTGGAAAATGAGGTAGGAAGAATAGCACCCCCTAATCCCTTGGGTGTTGAAGGAACTAACCTGTGAATATATTACCTTACAATGGCAAAAGAGACTTTGCAAATGTGATTAAAGTTAAGACCTTGAGATAGGTGAGATTTTCATGTATTATCTGGGTTGGCCCAATCTAATCACAAGGGTCCTTAAAAGCACAGATGCTTTCCCAACTGATCAGAGAGAACTGGAGAGAGAAGGACTTCAACTGTCATTGCTGGCTTTGAGGTTGAAGGAAGGAGACCATGAGTAACAGAATGCAGTTGCTTCTAGAAACTGGAGAAACAGCCCTCAGCTTAATATCAGAAAGAAAATGGCAGCTTTGCTCCTACTAATACAAGGAACTGAATTATGCAAACTTCCCAACTGAGTAGGAAACTTCCCCTAGAGCCTCCAGAAAGTAATACAATCTGCTGACAACTTCATTTTAGTCCATTGAGACCCAGGCCGAATTTCTGACTGACACACTGCAGCATAATAAATTTGAGTTGTCTTAAGCTATTAAGTTTATGGTAATTTGTTATGTCAGCAATAGAAAACTGATATAGAAATAATGCATTAAGTGAGAAGATAGTGGAGCATCATATTTAAAGTAATGAAAAGAAAAGGTGTTAATGTAGATTCAATACCCAGAAAAAAAAATTTCAAAAATGAAGATGAAATAATGTCTACTTCAGATATACAAAAGATGAAAGAATTCATCACCAGCAGACCTGCATTACAAGAAAGGTTAAGTAAGTCCCCCTCGTGAAAATATGGATGTACCAAAAGAAAAGAAGTGTTCCAGAAATAGTAACTACCTGGGTAAGTACATAAAATATTGTCTTACTATTTAAATCTCTTTAAGATAAAATTGATTGTTTAAAGAAAAATTACAGCAATATATTGTCAAATTTATAACATATGTACAGGTAAGATGTATGGCAGCAGTAACTTAAAAGCCAGGAGAGGGTAAACGGAAGCATATGCTTTTTATACAATATGTAAAGTGATATAAAATCACTTGACGCTAGACTGTGATAAGCTAAAGAGGTCTACTATGAAGCCTAAAGCAACCAATAAAATAATAAAACAAAGTGTTAGAGATAATCAACCAACAAAAGAGATAAAACAATTTTAAAAATGGTGAATTAGTCCAAAAGAAGAATAAAAGGAACCAAAGAACATATGGGCCAAAAAAGAAAACAAATAGCAAGTTGATAGTTTAAAACGTCACTATATCTATGACATTTAATGCAAATGATCTAAAACCCCAATTAAAAGTTAGAGGTTGTCACATTGGATAAAAAAAAAAAAAGCAAGACTCAATGATATGCTGCTTCTAAGAAACACACTTTAATTTAAAGATACAAATTAGTGAAAATTAAAATTATTTTATTTTAATTAAATCAAAAGAATTAACACTAATCAAAATAAAACACTAATGTTAATATTAATCAAAACACTAATCAAAAGAAAGCAAGAGTGGTTATATTAATATCCAAGTAGATTTCAGAGCAAAGAATGTTACCAGGAATAAACAGGGTCATTTCTTAATGACAGAGAGGTCATTAAGAATCATGAGGACATAACAGTTTCAAATGTTTGCACTCTGTGTAATAGACCTTAAAAATCATGAGGACATAACAGTTTCAAATGTTTGCACACTGTGTAATAGACCTTCAAAATATTTGAAACAAAGCTGATGGAACTGCAAAAAGAAATAAGCAAACATGCAATAATAGTTGGATATTTCAATATTCTTCTTCACTAAATGAAGAACAAGTAACAGAAAATAAGTAGGAGTGTAGAAAATTTGAAAAACAGTAACAACAAACTTGACTCAGTTGACATTTATAGAACATTCCACCCCACAACAGCATAATACATAATCTTCCAACTGCACACAGAACAATTCCCAAGATAGACCATATTCTATACTATAAAACAAACTCTATCACTTTTAAAGGATTCAAATCATATAATGTATTTTCTGTGACCACAGGAGATTTAAATTAGAACTTAAAACCAAAAGATAACTGGAAAATTCCTGTATATTTGAAATCAAAATAACACATTTCTAAATAACACTTGCATCAAAGTAGATATCAAAAGAGAAAGTATAATGTATTTTAAAATTAATGAAAATGAAAACAAAGCATATCAAAATGTGTGGGATTTCAATAAAGGAGTATCTACAGTGACATACACAGCACAGATGCCAAAGGAAAAAGAAGCATTGTGTATCAGTGACCCCTTGTTAACAAACTAGAATAAGGAAATCAAATCAAACCCAAATAAATATAAGAAAGGAAATAAAAAAGATAAAATGAAACCAGTTAAATAGACACAGAAAAACAATATAGGAAAAAAGTAAAACTAAAAGTTAGTTTTTGAGATAAATAAAATTATTAATTATTAATTTATTAAATATTTACACAATTTGAAAAGGAATAAAAGAGAGAAAGCATAAATTACCAATTTATGAATGAAAGAATTGATAATTACCATATAGTCTACATATACTAAAAGGATAATAATGGAATATTATGTGTATAGTCTACATATACTAAAAGGATAATAATGGAATATTATGTGTATCTTTATGCCAAAAAATTCAATAATTTAGATGAAATAAACAAACTCCTTAAAAGATATGTATTACCAAAGCTCTCTCAGAAAGAAATGGATGGTCGGAATAGCCTTACATTTATTAAAGAAATTAAATTTGTATTCAAAACTTTCCCACACACAAAAAAATCCTGGCATCAATGGCTTCATTTGTTAATTCTACAAACCATTTAAGGAAGAAATTATTCCAAAATCAGGTAGGAAATTTGCATCCCAGACCCACTGGTCCAGACCCATTCCCCTCACTCAATCCCATGCAGCCTGAGAGTCAAACACAGGCAGCAGAGCCTGGGTCCCTCCCATCATGGATGTGGACTACAGTTACTCACAGCAGTGGATTAGAACCCCATGCATATCCAGGCACAGGAATCAATTCCACAGAGACCCAGGATGGAACACAAGTGGCTAAGCAACACTGCATACAAAAGTGCAGCCAGGAAAAAAAAAGAAACTTTGGCAGAATGTTGGCAAGAGGTGCACACACTTAGCCCAGGCTCTGGCTGCTAGATTACCTAAACAAAAAACAGACCTTTCTGGATTGACCCCATCTGGCTCCCTGGAGCAGGATACTCTAATGGAGAAGTAAACAGAGGCAGAAAAGTCTCATGGAAAAAAAAGGGGGTGGGGTGGGGACTGAACTGCTATAAGACAGGGTGGGTCCCAGAACTGGAAAGTGTAATGAAAAGGGCGCACTGAATGAGGGAGAGAATTTAAACAAATCATAGGAGCTGGGGAGAAAATTCTGCACAAAAACAAAAAACAGGTCAAGATTTCCAGAGAAGAAAGGACGCTTTCTCCTAGAGGTGAAACAATTGCACACATAAAGGCAATTTTAAAAATTGTACCACATATCCAGGTCAAGAATCAGATGCAGAAGAGCTGGGAAAACCTGTAAAGTTAAACACGGGCTATTCTAGAGGTCCAGAATAGGTTGGACCAAGTGTCAAAGAAGAGCCTTAACACAAAGGCAATCAACAATAAAACCCTAAGCAAGAAGGAGGAACTGAACTTCAGAGCTAATACATCAAAATAATCAGATGCTTAGACATCAGCAAAAAATTACAAGACACGGGAAGATATGGTTCAGTCAAGGGAACAAATTAAGACACATAATTTGGAACAACTAATTTTGAAAAGTCCAAACAAATCTCCTAAATTAATTCAGGGAGAAGACGGAAAATACATTTTCTTATTATCATATAATTGAAATTTTAACTACAGTTTGGATACAACATTACTTATGAGTGCATTGTTTAAATGTCCAGATGTTTAGCCCATTTACAATAACTCATAGAAAATATATGTTTCATTTAGAGACTCACATATTTTATGTTATATTTTGCACACTGTGATAAAGTCTGCAATATGGTGGTCCTAGTGCTATGTCTACGTTTTAGAATTTACTGAGGTTTCTTGTGGTTTAATTCATAACCCATTTTTTTTTTAATCAGTGTGCTATGAACAATTGGAAAAAATACATTTTGTCTGTGGGAGGCAGAATTTTGTCTTTGTATTATGTGTGTGTATTTTCACTCTTTTATTTTAAAAGTACATAAACTCTCTTTTTAATCTTTTTATCATAGACTGAGAGATTTGTGCTAGTCCATAACTGCAATGGTGGTTTTGTTAACTTATCATTTTAATATTGGTGACTTTTTTTTTATAGGTTGATATATTGTAATTTTGCATAAAAGGATTAATCCTGTTTTATTACCATGGATTTGAGTCTTTGAACAATATATATTGAATTACAGTTCTGAAAATAAAATTTTAATTTGAATAAGATTAAATAGATGAAAACTAATTTTATATGGAAAATGGTTAAAGATAATTTTACTTAGTTTCCTCCATATTTTATAGATATTTATCTATTTAGCCAGTCAAGGCAAACTTTATCTGTTGACATAGGCTCAAAATATATAAAGTAAAAATCAATAGTTCTTCTAAGAGAGACTAACAAACTCTTAATAATGGGAGATATTCACATTAGTTTCTCAATAATAGATTAAGGAAAAAAACTTTAAATAAGAAGACAATTTGAGCAACAATGTTAATAAGATTAATCAAATAGACACAGACATATATAGAACTAGATACTACACATTGTTTTCATCTACATGTGAATCATTAACAATAATTAACTACATTTTATACCACAAGACAAATCTCAGCAATAATGTGCAGCATTGGAACTGGTGTGTTCTATGATCACCAAACAACTAAGCTAGAAAATAATTTTTAAAAGGTAAATACACACACACACACACACACACACACACACACACACATATAAAACAAGAATCATTTCTAAATTACTCATTATTTAAATAAATCATAATAAAAGTATAAAATATATGTGAATATATTTTAAATATTACATAACAAAATGTGTGGAATGGACATAAAGCTTACATTAAAAAAGTATGAACATTAGAAATCAAATGGTGTAATTAACAACGTATTAGAGAAAAATAAAAACATAGACCATGTCAATAGATGCAGGAAAACCGTTTCATGAAATGAAATACATATTCATGGTGAAATTTTTTTTAATGATAATAAAATAAAGGAAACCCTATGTTTAAAAAATTAGAGGAAATATTTCATGCTAAAATGTCAAAAGCATTTCCTCTAGGATTAGGAACAAGACAAGGATAGCTGTCATTATCTTTTCTAATTAGTATTTTACTCAAAGTCCTAGTCTGTGCCATAAGGTAAACAAAAAGAAACAAAATGTGCAAGGATTGGAAGAAAAGACATAATATCAACACTGTTGCAGATGCTAGGAGTTGAATATGAAAAAAACTCAAAACACACATAAAGTTATTAAAATAAAAAAAAAGATTTTATCAAGATTATTACCTATGAAGACAATATACAAAAGTGAATCACACTTACGTATACCATAACAATTAGAAAGTGAAATTTTAAAAAAGTATAAATACACCAAAAATATAATGTACTTAGGAAAATATTCAAGTTGTTTAAATCATATTCAGAGTAAAACTTCAAACCTTCACGGAAGACATTAAAGAAGACCTAAATATATCATGAGAAATATCTTGCTTCTGAATAGGAACATTCAAAGTTATAAAGACATTGATTCTCCCCAAACTGGCCAATGAATTTTATACAATTCTGATCACCAAAAGCAATTTACATGGAGCACTCCATAAGCTATTACACAACTTAAATGGAACAGCAAAGGGCAAGAACAACCAATACATTCTGCAGAAGAACATGATAGAAGACTTGCCCTATTAAATACCAAAATAGATTGTAAACCTATAATAATTAAGACCATGTGGAAAAAGTAAAAGAAAGACAAACAGAACAGAATGACAGACCGTGGAAGAGAAGTGAGGGCCCAGATCCAGACCTTCACATATATGGATGCTTTAGTTATTACAGTGTGAACATATCTAATCGGTAGGGAACTGATGGGCTATTTAATAATGGCCCTGGAATATTTAGATAACTATATAAAAATAGAAAATGGATCCTAATCCCATAATTTACTAAAAAAAACAAATCCAAGTGAATTAAAGATACAAATATCAAAGGAAAATAGTGAAACTTTTGGGAAAGTCAATATAGGTCTCTGGGCAGTAAAGAATTTAAGATAGTAAAAAGAACAAAACACAAATGGAAAAACAAATAAACTGCATTAAGAATAAAATTTTCACATAATAAAAACAGAGAATAACCACAAGACCCATAATGAATAAAGAAATGGTATTCAGAATTAGAAAAACTTTGAAAGAGTAAGAAAGAATAATGTACAAAAATATGAACAGGTACTTCACAGATGAACAAATCCAAGTGGCTGATAAACACATGGGAGAAAAAATGTTCAACCTCATTAGCTCTAAAGGAAATGTAAATTAAAACCACATTGAAGTACAATCTTCATCTCATCTCACTGGAAAAATTTTAAGTCTCATGATAGCAAATGTTGGTGAGGATTTGAAGCAAAAGGTACTTCTCATATGTTGTCACAATCAATTAACCAATATTGATACATTATTATTAACTAAACTCCAGATTTCATTCAGATTTCTTTAGTTTTTACCTAACATCCTTTTTCTCTTCTAGGATCCTATCCAGGTTACCGCATTACACTTAGTTGTCATGTCTCCTTAGGCTTTTCTTGCCTGTGACAGTTTCTCAGACTTACAAAAATATCTGAGTACTGGTCAGATATTTTGTAGAATGTCCCTCATTTGGGATTTGTCTAGTGTTTTTCTCATGCTTAGACTGGGGTTATGAGTTTTGGGAAGGAAGACCACAGAGGTGAAGTACCATTTTCACACATCATATCTAGAGTCCCTAGTATCAACATGACTCATCACTGTTGACATTGACCTGGATCACCTGGCTGAGGTAGAGCCTGTTAGGTTTTCCACTTTAAATTTACTCTTCCCCATCCCCACCTTTCTATACTGTAGTCTTTGGAAGACAAGTCACTGTGTGCAGCCCACACTGGTTTGGGGTGGTATGCGCCACCTCCTTGCAGGGGATGTATCTACATAAATTATTTGGGATTCTTCTACATGGGAGATTTGTCTCTTCTCCCCCATTTATGAATTTATTCAATCATTTATTTAAATCAGTATGGACTCATGGATAGTTACGCTACATTTTGAATTAAAATCCAATACTAATTTGCTTATCTTGTTGCTCAAATTGTTCCAATTTTTCCCGTGGCTTTTGTGAACCTGTGACATACCCCATCATTGTGGTGGTTTTTATTGTTTTTGAGAACTTCCTTAGTTTGGGGCACTACTAAATGCTCCAGATCTACTTCCTTTTTCTGCCCCAGTGCTAGAACCAGCCATTTCTCAATGCAGCCCTAATTCCTTTTGTTGGAGAATGATGTTGGAAACCAGGATCTGAGCCCTTGGTGTCCCATTTAATTTTACTACCACAGACACATCTGCATACAAAGTGCGAATTTATATCTGTACTTTATACATTAAAAGATTAAGATTTTTCACCCTACAAAGAACCGATTTTCAACCTCTTGAGGTTGACACCACACCTGTTGAGAATGCATGTCCCAGACACTTTAGCCAAATCCATTAAAGAAGATTGAATGAGGAATACAAATGTTGGGAAGAAAGGCAAAATTATCATTATTTGAAGATATTGTCTGTATAACTACAAAACACAAGGAGAATCAAATAAAAAGCTCTTATATACATACGAACACTCCATACAGCAACTGTTAAAGAAGCTGAAAAAGAAATCAGACTACAGTTAGAGATATGACTGAAGTTGATCTGGTTAGGACTAAGGTAAAATAGAATGCAGAGTAAGGATGATATTGCCTGTATTTTAAAACTTCAACTTCTGGGTGAGACCAAAGGAAGACATGTTTATTTTGTTCAAAATTTTAATTTTCTGTAGCACACTATCTAACTTAACCTGTCTGGTCCATTTATTTAAACAACCTAATACATGGAACCTAGAATAGGAAATGAGATCTTGTTATTCTGTACAGGTTAATATAACACCCTGATACATTCCAGAGTAATTTAGACAGAAAATGAAAAAGTATTTGCAAAGTCTCTTGAGAAACTGGAGAAAAAGTGTGGAATCATTCTAGTTCCTCACCTGGTGAATTTCTGATATTCTCTCAAGCATTAGGGACTCCCAATTTAATAAACCAGGTACTCGATCTTGAGGCTTGCCCTTGTGGAACTTATTTCTGTAATGGCAAAGCTAAGCCAATTTATAATTAAAGAACCTCTTTTATTTTCTTTTTATTCACATATCATACAATCATCCATAGTGTACAATCAACTGTTCACAGTACCAACATATAGTTGTGCATTCACCACCCCAATCTATTTTTTGAACATTTTCCTTATACAAGAAAAAGTAAAAATAAGAATAAAAAATAAAAGTAAAAAAGAGCACCCAAATATACCACCCCCCCATTCCTATTCTATTTTTCATTTAGTTTTTATCCCCATTTTTCTACTCATCCATCTATACACTGGATAAAGGGAGTGTGATCCACAAGGCTTTCACAATCACACAGTCACCCCTTGTAAGCTACATTGTTATACAATCATCTTCAAGAGCCAGGGCTACTGGGTTGCAGTTTGATAGTTTCAGCTATTTACTTCAAGCTATTCCAATACCTTAAAACCTAAAAAGGGTTATCTATTTGGTGCATTAGAGTACCCACCAGAGTGACCTCTCGACAACATGTGAAATCTCTCAGCCACTGAAACTTTATTTTGTTTCATTTCTCATCCCCCATTTGGTCAAGAAGATGTCAGAGAACCTCTTTTGTTGCTCAAATGTGGCCTCTCTCTCTATGCCAAACTCTGCAAATAAACTCACCACCTTCCTGCCCGTACATGGGACATGACTTCCAGGGGCATACATCTCCCTATCAACATGGGACATGACTGTCAGGGATGAGGCTGGCCCTGACATCATGGGATTGACAATGCCTTCTTGAGCAAAAGGAGAAGAGAAATGAAACAAAATAAAGTATCAGGAGCTGACAGATTTCAAATAGAGTTGAGAGATCATTCTGGTGGTTACTCATATGCAAGCTTCAGCCAGATATTGCAAATTGCCACAGTATGCCAAGGGCCA